>NW_026854203.1:0-116728 GCF_026571515.1 Ruditapes philippinarum | reverse complement strand
ACCCAGATACTCTTTTGTGAAACATTCAGACACGAGCGGGCACCTGACTAGAACCACCGACCTTCCCGTAAATTAGCTTGATAGATTCTCACATACAAAGAATGCAAAAGTCATGATTGGATTTCAACTACAGCAGTAAATGAAAGATAGTTTGAAGTCGACGGCCTTATCCCGACTCTGCCACTTTATATGTACCTCCATCAGACTCACTATAGAAGATATTGTAATTGTCTGACCTTAGTTTATACTCTATAACTTTCAATATTATTTTCTTTTTCAGAAACATGAAAACTGCTATACAGAATGTCTGAAATGAGAAAAACGAGTTTTAATTTAATAACGACAAAATAATCGTAAATTCAACAAAGAAGCATTCGAAATGACGCAATGATCATGATTTGATTTGAATGCCTTTAGTTCGAGACGAGAAGGGTCTTTAAACATTGCCTTTTTTCAAAATCTATGTTTTGGGTTTTCGTATCCCCGATTTCAACCGAAACCATTTGAACAACTAATTGGTAGAAAGTCATGTAAATTTCATCACATTTAGTCAAGTAGTTACTGAGCGGATGAGATTGAACACACATGTGTACGACAGACGGACGAATAGCCATCGGGCTAATGAGCTCACAGAGATTTAAAAGTCTATGTAACATTCATACATTTTACCTAGTATATATAGAAAATATCGGAGTCTAAACTGTAACCGAAATCTGAGTATAAACTGTAACAAAATCGGATAAAAATCGTTAGGTCTATGCTGTAACCTTGCACAAATCACCTCGCTCTATACTGTAACATTGATTATTTTTTCAAACGCATTTAACGAACAGGAAAATAGGTTCAACTGGTCATTTACTTTAATAAACGTTTCCAAACCTAAAGGACTAACGTTTTGCAGATTTACTTTTTCTAGGCATGCATAAATAATGTCGAAATTGGAGAAAAATGCGTTGGTCTCTCGATTCAAATTTTCAAACTGTCAAATCTGCATATTTATGAGACGATATAACGATAAATCTGCGGTGCAGAGTCTGAAGAAATATATGACTAGATACCGGATTCTGTTCCTTACAAGCAAAGCACAAAAACATCTTTTAGAAACTAAACTACTTGTAGTATGGACCGGAATAAAAATCACCAACCTGTCTTCCCAACAAATAATCCTCCATCTTTAAAATTCTATACTGTAACCGAAAAACGCGATACTGTAACACGTTCCCTACGGTGACCTGAGCATAATCGTTTTTCATTGTCCGCAGTTTCTCTAAAAAAACATCTCCTAAATCACTCGATGGATTGCGACCAAACTTCACATGTGTCCCATGCATAAGTACTTTAGGACACCTGTGCTTAAAATAGACTTTTAAAATGAAATCCTCTTCTCAGATACTACAATGCCAAGAGCTATATAATATTTTGGGGATGCATCATCATCTCTTTGTGGTCCACTACCAAAGTTATATATAGCATACCCGTTGGGAACAAATAACAACAATGCACAGATAATAATGAGCCGTGTCACGACAAAACCAACATAATGGGTTTGCAACCAGCATGATTCCAGACCAGCCTGCGCATCCGCACAGTCTGATCAGGATCCATGCTGTTCGCTTACAAACCCTATTACAAGTAGAGAAACTGATAGCGAACAGCATGGATCCTGATCAGACTGCGAGGATGCGCAGGCTGGTCTGGATCCATGCTGGTCGCAAACCCATTATGTTGGTTTTGTCATGACGCGGCTCATATGTATATTTGGCATGCAGCATTGCCTAGTGGACATCTACCAAACATTCTTTAAGTCAGTCTACTGAGATAAAAAATGGCAACGTCCTGGGGTCACTTAGTTTACATAGTCTTCAAAATCTTCTCAATGCTCGGAGTTAAGATATTTGGTATGTAGTATCACTTTGTTGTCCTCAACAAAACTTGCGTAAATGTCAAAGTTTATTTTATAGACTTGAATAGTATAACATTAAATACACAGAGTTTAGATATTTGTCACATTTAGAAGCAGACATCTACACATATTTTAAAAATTATAATTCATTGGTAAAAAAATAACAAACCAAATGTGACCTCATTACTTAGATTTTGATATCTTCCAGTAATAAATATCTTAGGTGAGCGATCCAGAGCTATCATTGCCTTTTGTCATTAAAAACTATTGAAACGTAACAAAAACCGCGCATGCGCAATGAAGCAGATGATCTAATAGCAATGAAAATTTTTATTTTCTGTTTCAGTTTTGATTAGAACGGTAACCTAAGTATTTTGAAGATTGAAATTTGGTGGATGGCATTTTTTAAAGATTAAGGTAATTTTTTACAGACTTTGTTGCAGTCTTTTAATAATTTAATATACTCATTATAATTTACAGTCTATACAGTATGGATTTTAGCCAATATTAAGACGAAAAACGCACTTTTTTAAAAAAAAAATTATTCAAGTTTGATTCTGTTTAATTGGCAATACATATAGGCGATATATAAGCTTCTCGCAGAGTCTGATCTGGATTCCAATAGGTATTTATAGTAGTATTTTAAATAGATAAATTAAGTGGCTTCCCATGTAAAGATATAATTAGATTTGATACTAAATTTAGAACAAGGACGGTTATTCCAGTTTTATTAATAGAGGAGTTGCTGGCTATCTCAACGCCAATCTCCAGTCAACTCCGCTCAATTATTACTGTAATTTTATTACATCATGGAGTTGTATGACCGTTTATAATTTGCCATTTTGTAGTATTTTGTTTTTACATATTATTTGCCATTTTGTATTATTTTGTATGTATGTACTGTTTTCTGTTGTCACATGCCCATATGGGCCCTGACTTATTCAACAAACCTTTAAACCTTTAAACCTACGCAGTGGGCTCCCCTTACAGGCTTGGTCGTAGCGTAACCGGTGCGCGGAGTTTGTCTCAACGCGTAATAGAAATTGAATTATCCATAGGTACCACATATACCTTGTCTAAATGTTTTGGTTTTTTTATTATTTGATATTAACAAAATTTTAGTTCCTATTAAAGTTAACTTCTTCCCTTTATGCATTTCTGAGTTGTGACTCCTTAAAAGAGAAAAATTAAGCATTATTATTTACCCAATCTGCTTATCATTTTTGACCTAATTTTTAGGAAAAAAAATGCAAAGAACTTGTGATGCATTATCATGTTTGCTAAAAATGGCTTAAGACTAATGGCATCAAGCATATAACAGATGTGGTTCCTTAAAAGGTAAAGATTTTTGCCAAAATGTGGTTCCTTAAAAGATAAAGATTTTTGCCAAAATGTGGTTCCTTAAAAGGCAAAGTTTTTTGCCAAATTGTGGTTCCTTGAAGGGCAAAGATTTTTGCCAAATTGTGGTTCCTTTAAGGGCATTTTTTTGGCAAATTGTGGTTCCTTGAAGGGCAAAGATTTTTGCCAAATTGTGGTTCTTAAAGGTCAAAGATTTATGCCAAATTGTGGTTCCTTAAAGGGCAAAGATTTTTGCCAAATTGTGGTTCCTGAAAGGGCAAAGATTTATGCCAAATTGTGGTTCCTGAAAGGGCAAAGATTTATGCCAAATTGTGGTTCCTTGAAGGGCAAAGATTTTTGCCAAATTGTGGTTCCTTGAAGGGCAAAGATTTTTGTCAAATTGTGGTTCCTGATAGGTCAAAGATTTATGCCAAATTGTGGTTCCTTGAAGGGCAAAGATTTTTGCCAAATTGTGGTTCCTGAAAGGGCAAAGATTTATGCCAAATTGTGGTTCCTTTCAGGGCATTTTTTTGTGTGCCAAATTGTGGTTCCTTGAAGGGCAAAGATTTTTGCCAAATTGTGGTTCCTTGAAGGGCAAAGATTTTTGTCAAATTGTGGTTCCTGACAGGTCAAAGATTTATGCCAAATTGTGGTTCCTTGAAGGGCAAAGATTTTTGTCAAATTGTGGTTCCTGACAGGTCAAAGATTTATGCCAAATTGTGGTTCCTTGAAGGGCAAAGATTTTTGCCAAATTGTGGTTCCTGAAAGGGCAAAGATATTTGCCAAATTGTGGTTCCTTGAAGGGCAAATATTTTTGTCAAATTGTGGTTCCTGAAAGGTCAAAGATTTATGCCAAATTGTGGTTCCTTTAAGGGCAAAGATTTTTGCCAAATTGTGGTTCCTTGAAGGGCAAAGATTTTTGCCAAATTGTGGTTCCATGAAGGGCAAAGATTTATGTCAAATTGTGGTTCCTTGAAGGGTAAAGATTTTTGCCAAATTGTGGTTCCTGAAAGGGCAAAGATTTATGCCAAATTGTGGTTCCTTGAAGGGCAAAGATTTTTGCCAAATTGTGGTTCCTGAAAGGGCAAAGATTTATGCCAAATTGTGGTTCCTTGAAAGGGCAAAGATTTTTGCCAAATTGTGGTTCCTTGAAGGGCAAATTTTTTTACCAAATTGCGGTTCCTGAAAAGGCAAATATTTATGCCAAATTGTGGTTCCTGAAAGGGCAAAGATTTTTGCCAAATTGTGGTTCCTGAAAGGGCACAGATTTATGCCAAACTGTGCTTCCTTAAAGAGCAAAATTTATGCCAAATTGTGGTTCCTTTAAGGGCAAAAATTATGTCAAAATGTCCCATGAAGGGCAAAGTTGTATGTGAAAACGGTTCCTTAAAAAAAAAATTGTTAAATGTGATTCCTTGAAGGGCCGTTACATTATATACTATATATACTAGTATATAATGTAATGGGAATGGACTTAGAATTCATTTCTGACTTACGATAAATGTTTTCTACCATCAAATACATATTTTGTGAACATTCAATGAGCCGTACCCCTTTGTAATCCCAGTGGTAGGTCGCTGATTTCAAACCACTTGCACCTCACTACGTGAAACGGGGAACTCGGATTCTAGCTTACATAATGTCGGTAGTTCAACTAAGGTGGTGCCCGTTTGTGTCTGACATAACGCTTGGGCATGTGAGTTCTTCCGCCATATAACTTTTACAGTGTTGGTGCAACGTAAAACCCAACCAAAAACAAAACACACACAACCTGGTTCCGTTTGATTAATCATTGTATATGGTATACATATTTTATACTATGATGTAAGAATAAATTAAATAAAGCTTTTACGGTATACATTATCGATTATATATATACACATTTGACAAACCATTTCATGATAACGCGCGCGCTGGTGTGTTAACATACGTACACATATCATCCAAGAACATCTAATATTTTATATATTTAATGCAGCAAATTATCCTATATCGTAATATCACAAATTAAATTTGGCTGAAGTAATCTGTGTAATATATCATGATGATTGGCGGAGAGAATTCTTACAAATGACAATGGCCATCAGTGATGGCATGTGTCGCCTCATGATAGCCATACTTCGGCAAAAATCATACAACCTAAAAACCTGTCTAAGATGCACAAGAATTTGAGCTATCGCTATCGAGAAATTAAATTAGTGGTATATCTAGAGTACTCCGAACAAATTGGATAACGCTGACGATATGCTACTGCTCATTCCTGAAAAGAGAAACAGTCCGGGGATGGACAAACGGACGGACAGACAGACAAAGGAGAAGTGATCCCTATATGTCGCCACTACTCCGTAGAGGCGACACAAAAATGGGGTTATGCTTGTGATGGTATAATGGAAGTCCAGTCGAATAGTGGTTCTATTAATAGGGAGAATAGAAAACCCGATTTCTAAATTTAATTCCTGTTTTAGCTCACCTGAGCATAATCGTTTTTCATTGTCCGCAGTTTCTCTAAAAAAACATCTCCTAAATCACGCGATGGATTGCGACCAAACTTCACATGTGTCCCATGCATAAGTACTTTAGGGCACCTGTGCTTAAAATAGACTTTTAAAATGAAATCCTCTTCTCAGATACTACAATGCCAAGAGATATAAGATTTTGGGGATGCATCATCATCTCTTTGCGGTCCACTACCAAAGTTATATATAGCTAGTATACCCTTTGGGAACAAATAACTTCGCCTCGGGGATCACAAAGTTTATTATAGAAAATACATTTAAGTCTTCTTTTGTGAAACAACAATGCACAGATAATTGAGCCGTGTCACGACAAAACCAACATAATGGGTTTGCGACCAGCATGGATCCAGACCAGCCTGCGCATCCGCGCAGTCTGATCAGGATCCATGCTGTTCGCTTACAAACCCTATTACAAGTAGAGAAACTGATAGCGAACAGCATGGATCCTGATCAGACTGCGAGGATGCGCAGGCTGGTCTGGATCCATGCTGGTCGCAAACCCATTATGTTGGTTTTGTCATGACGCGGCTCATATGTATATTTGGCATGCAGCATTGCCTAGTGGGACATCTACCAAACATTCTTTAAGTCAGTCTACTGAGATAAAAAATGGCAACGACCTGGTGTCACTTAGTTTACATAGTCTTCAAAATCTTCTCAATGCTCGGAGTCAAGATATTTTGTACGTAGTATCACTTTGTTGTCCTCAACAAAACTTGCGTAAATGTCAAAGTTTATTTTATAGACTTGAATAGTATAACATATTTAATTAGGTTTTCTTATGTGAAATTAAATACACAGAATTTAGATATTTGTCACATTTAAAAGCAGACATCTACAAATATTTTAGAAATTATAATACATTGGTAAAAAAATAACAAACCCACTATATCTTAGGTGAGCGATCCAGAGCTATCATTGCCTTTTGTTATTAAAAACTATTGAAACGTAACAAAAACCGCGCATGCGCAATGAAGCAGATGACCTATAATAGCAATGAAAGGACTTTTTATTTTCTGTTTCATTTTTAGCTCGACTATTCGCAGAATAATCGAGCTAATGCAGTCACCCATTTGTCGGCGTCGGCGTCGGCGTCGGCGTCCCTGTGGTTAAGTTTTTGTATGTAAGCTGGTATCTCTATAACTACTGAAGGGAATGGATTGAAACTTCACACACTTGTTCTCTGTGATTATCTAAGATGATTGGCACAAGTCCCATAACTCTGATTTGCTTTTTTTCATAATTATGCCCCTTTTTCGACTTAGAAATTCTTGGTTAAGTTTTTGTATGTAAGCTGGTATCTCCTTAACTATTGAAGGGAATGGATTGAAACTTCACACACTTGTTCTCTGTGATTATCTAAAATGATTGGCACAAGTCCCATAACTCTGATTTGCTTTTTTTCATAATTATGCCCCTTTTTCGACTTAGAAATTCTTGGTTAAGTTTTTGTATGTAAGCTGGTATCTCCTTAACTACTGAAGGGAATGGATTGAAACTTCACACACTTGTTCTCTGTGATTATCTAAGATGATTGGCACAAGTCCCATAACTCTGATTTGCTTTTTTTCATAATTATGCACCTTTTTCAACTTAGAAATTCTTGGTTAAGTTTTTGCGTGTAAGCTGGTATCTCCATAACTACTGAAGGGAATGGATTGAAACTTCACACACTTGTTCTCTGTGATTATCTAAGATAATTGGCACAAGTCCTATAACTCTGATTTGCTTTTTTACATAATTATGCCCCTTTTTCGACTTAGAAATTCTTGGTTAAGTTTTTGCATGTAAGCTGGTATCTCCATAACTACTGAAGGGAATTGAATGAAACTTCACACACTTGTTCTCTGTGATTATCTAAGATGATTGGCACAAGTCCCATAACTCTGATTTGCTTTTTAACATAATTATGCCCCTTTTTCGACTTAGAAATTCTTGGTTAAGTTTTTGCGTGTAAGCTGGTATCTCCATTACTACTAGAGGGAATGGATTGAAACTTCACACACTTGATCTCTGTGATTATCTAAGATGATTGGTACAAGTCCCATTACTCTGATTTGCTTTTTTGCATAATTTTGCCCCTTTTTCGACTCATGAATTCTTGGTTAAGTTTTTGCATGTAAGCTTGTATCTCCATAACTACTGAAGGGAATGTATTGAAACTTGAAGAGTTTGTACCTTTTCGGACAATTTTATGTATTCATATAGGTAAGCATTATTATACTCAATGAAACACCCTTGTGGCAAATTTTCGAATAGTCGAGCGTTACTGTCCTCCGACAGTTCTTGTTTATTATTCCGGGAACTTACTAAGTATTTTGAAAATTGAACTTCGGAGGATGGCATTTTTCAAATTTGATTAAGGTAATTTTTTCACAGACTTTGTTGCACAGACGCTTGGGGTTTGGAGCTCAAAACGCCTTTAAAATCCAAATAAAATGCATATTTGTCAATCCCAGGACATGTACTGATCATATATATATCAAAAAATCTTAATATATGCCGTTTTGAAAAAAAAATCATATTTCAACATCTACAATAATAATGTGTATTATTATAGATGATGAACATGTCCTGGGATTGACAAATATGCATTTTATTTGGATTTTAAAGGCGTTTTGAGCTCCAAACCCCAAGCGTCTGTGCTTTGTTGCAGTCTTTTAATAACTTACTATACTCATTATAATTTACAGTCTATATGGATTTTAGCCGATATTAAGACAAAAACGCACTTTTTAAAAAAAGTTATTCAAGGTTGATTCTGTTTAATTGGCAATACAAATAGGCGATATATAAGATTTAAAAGGTAATTCATGTATTTATACATGCAGTTGTATTTTAAATAGATAAAGTGGCTTCCCATATAAAGATATAATTAGATTTGATACTAAATTTAGAACAAAGACGGTTATTCCAGTTTTATTAATAGAGGAGTAGCTGACTATCTCAACGCGTATTAATTAGAAGTTGGATTGTCCACAGGTAAACAATCATTATGAGAAGTATAATTTACCTTTGTTCCTGTTTACTTTTATATAGATCTATTAAAACAATATAATGCCAACAACTATATATACGTTTTGTGTATTCATCCAAAGGCGCTAGTCGCATTGATTTTGACCTATTTAAAATATGTTTAACCTTGTAATTCATGTAATATTATATCCATATGTCGTGGTGTTTAAAAGATATAATGTGTCTCTAAAAATAGAAGTAGGTTTCTATTCCACTTATTAATTGGCACCATGGATGTGATGTTGAAAATTAAAAGCATTTTGTTTTCTATAAGTATAATTAAGTTACATACTAGTATTTACTTTTTGATGTTCTTAGTTTGCTGAGGAATACTCTTTATTGGGGATAAATCTAATTGTCAGGATGACACCACCCTTTGAATGCAAGGGAAATAAAACACAAATGTTGAACCAAATGTTTAATGAACTAAGTGTTAATTGACACTTAACTAAAAGTTGTTAAAGGCTAAACAAGTTAAAAAAAAAAACTTTAATATAAACCAAAGATGAACGTCGCGTGGCCATGACCCGTTTCCCCTCTACAACCCAAAACCCTTAAAACATCATCCAAACATCATAAGTATTGAGAAAAATAAATTTTATGAAACAAAAAAAATTTTATGACTCTAAAAAATTATAAACTTTCATTTTGCATAGAAATATCACTAGCATCTCAATTATCAGTGCATATATTCATCAATTTTTCACCAATCTTAACAATCGTGGTGTCATATCTTAGATAAAAACTGGCACCTTCGCTGATACTCTCCTGCGCATCGGTCGAATGTTCCACTATCGCTCACTTCTTACCTCTGCTAAAATTGTAGGTTCAGACCGATATTTCTATTTTTAGACAGGAAAATCCGTGTCTACACTTCAGCCAATCAGTGACTAGCTTACTTGTAACGAATTGTCACATACCTGAATTTGACGCACCGTAATGTAAACAATGCGTGTTCATTTGTACTTTACTTAAAATTGTTTATTTTAAACGACCAAAATGGTAAATTCGCGATGATATATTATTTATGGATAGTCAATTGTAATGGAGTCTACGTAAACGGTAGCTCAATACGAATAATGGTCCGCATATTCTGGCTACAAGAAAGTCCACGTCAGGCCGTTAAAATTATTTTTCTTTTATTTTCTCAGATGACCAGTAGCATTTCGACAATAACTGAACCAATCCCTCGATTTAAAAAATATTAATTTGACTGATCTTATATAGAACAGTACATACAAAGTCAGTATCATCTAGCTTTAATGATGGCCATTTAAGAATATCCAAGATCATATTTGACGTACTTTCATACCCTGTGTTTTTTCCATGGATGGGCAGGTTTTGTACAGTCATGATATACATGTATGTGCAAAATGACATATATAGGCTACTACATACAGATATGTGCAAACTCAACCAACACTATTTTAAACATCAATAGTAAAACTGCATTGGTTACTCATTTGAAATTCAGCTATTCTACTTAATAATATTGTAGTCAATCAGGAGACTACCACAGCAACCACAAGCTTGTCCATTAATATCAACAAGGGCTGTCAATAGAACAGTTGTTCTATTTAACTATTCTCAGAACTTGATGGAAAATGTTTGAATTAACTAAGGAATATTTCATTTATATACATATGATCAAGTCTTGCAATTTTATTTATGTTCGTATGAGGCCATATTTCATTTAAAATTCACAAGTTATGAGCCTTTGACAGTGACCTCCAAGGTATACTATTATTAAGTTTCGGGGCGTCTGTGGCCGAGTGGTTAAGGTCGTTGACTTCAACCCACTTGCCCCTCACCGCTGTGGGTTCGAATCCCGACAGGGACTTTGGATTATTTCATATGAGGAAGATATCCAGCTAGCTTACGGAACGTCGGTGGTTCTACTCAGGTGCCCGTTCGTGCCTGAAATAATGCACGGAAGGGCACCTGAGGTCTTCCTCCACCAGTAAAGCCGGAACGTTGCGATATGACCTATACTGTGTCGATGTGACGTAAAACCCAAAACAAACATACAAATTAAGTTTCAAGATTAATTTTGCAGGCAAAACTTTAACCTGTATTAAATCAGAAGTTTAGAGGGTCATACTTCTGTCAAAATCCATGCTAGAGTTACTGGCCTTGGAAAGTGACCATTTTTATGATCCCAAAAAGTGTGCAAAGTCTTTTACACATGAAAGAATGCGGATTTCAAACCAAGGTGAAGTGCAAGCCATTAGTTGCACGAAAAACTTTAAGATGTTACACTGATGAAGAATTCCAGGTGTAAAGGATAGCCCCATTTTTCTTCAAATAGTTAAGCTAAAAATAATAACTGCACTGTAGATCATCAATGAATTTATTTCATACCTCTAAGTCTTGATTTTCAAAACAATGTGTAATATGAAATTACAAATGCAATATTTTATTGATTTAACATACATGTATAACCACAGTCCTAAATATAATGTATCAAGGTTTGATCACATAAACATAACAAAAAAAAGAGTACATAAGTTGGCTGTAAGGTCACTCAGAATCACAGGGATAAATTGACAAATATTTCTCTTCCTATGAAGTTAACATCCTAAGTCAATAGTAACAATAGAATAACAGCAAGATCAAACTTGACCAACACTAAATATATATAGTTTTTTTTTAAAGTTTTTACTATACACATTAAGGGTAAAATAATGACCCCCTTCTGGGCAGGGCCAATTTAGTCCTCAAGCTTTTATTTGAACAAAATGTATTTGGTAAACACTCACTAGAAGATATTTCATGCTTAGTATCTAAACTCTAGCTTAAAGAAGATTTTTAAGTTTTTACTTTACACATATACCCTGGGGCGGGGCCAATTTTGAACCAAGGGCTTTTATTTGAACAAATTTTGTAGACACCCATATCTAAGCTCTAGCTATTTGGGTTTTTCAATAGAAGATTTTTTAAAGTTTTTACCATATACAAATAAGGAAAGTCAATGCCCCCCCCTCCTGGCCAGGTTAATTTCGACCCCAGGTCATTTATTTGAACAAACTTTGTAAACACTGACTAGACGATGTTTCATACCAAATATTTAAGCTTGAGCTCTTTCGGGTTTTTTTAAGAAGATTTTTTAAGTTTTGCATGGAATTAAAGTTTTTGAACAAATTTTGAAGTTTGGATGAAATTGGCTAAGCTGTTTGTGAGAAGATGTCGTTTAAAATAAAAGTTTACGGACGACAGCCCGATGTAAAGCAACCAATAAAGCTCATCATGTCACTTTGTGACAGGTGAGCTAATTATATATATATATAAATATGTTGACAATTGCCAAAAGAAGGCCGGAACAGTATCTGGTTTATGAGGCTAAAACTCAAAATAGGTCATATTATTTGGTCGTAATTTAGCAATATCCTTAGGACAGTGTAATTGGCTATTTTCATGCTTGATTGTAAATAAGCTATACCAGCTTATCAAAGAAAATGTTCAATAAGTTTTAAAACTGCATGCCTGCAGATGAATAAAAATAAACTGTACTTAGAATTTTAGAAAAGTAAAAAGATACTTTTTGATTTTCCATGATTAATCACCATATTCCCTCAGCGTGACTTATAAGGACTATTTTTGCATATTTCACTTGTTTTTGGTTATTTACGTGGAATGTAAGTGCCATTTGCAATGTGTAAATTACTTTCTTTGTTCACTTCACAATATTTTAATATTTTTTAATACATTTTGAAAATTTTAATGAAAATTAGCATGAACCTGGAGGCATGCTGCTTTAAGTCTTAGAACACAAAATTTAAGAATGACTTTAAATTGTCAGAGCCATTGAACTTTTCCGACATAATGCCTACTAAAACTTTGATACCAGGCCAGCATTTAACGCTTACACTGCTGAAACCAAGTGATTAGCCTTTGCCAGCAGTATACAGCCAGGCTATTGAGACTGAGCAGGCTCCACACTGTTGTCTCACTAACTTTAACTTTTCATCCTGATGTATAATGTACCCAAAATGATAATAACCACTTTAAAATATGAAAGCCAGACATGTCCATTAAGAAACTCTACAGGCTAAGGGTTGATATAATTTTGCATCAATGCTTTCATTTTGCAAAATTCAAAAACAAATAGGTTAACATCTAAAAGCATTTAAAGAAAGGCTGCAAGTCTTATTATGTTGTCATGAAATCAGAATGACAAATATCCCATAAATCATTTCATGTTAAAGCAAAACTGTTAGTTCAGACATTACAAGTTGAATTAAAAAATCTAACTTAGGATCAGGAACCAAATTCCTAAACAAAAATAATCATGCAGGATTTATGCAGCTTGTTCTATATGATATGATGCTTAATGTGAAACAAATGCCCCCAGTTCAAATGCAATCATTTACAATGTAATTATAACATTTCCTGCAGATCTACATTTATTCAAGACTGTGAAAAAATTAGACATAACTCATTGTTAATTAATACATTTTTTTGCTCTTTTAATAACTCTTTTATAATTTAAAGTTAATGGGGTTTGCCAAAATGTAAAACTTTTTCAAAGTGATTAAAGGTTGATTCTGTTCTGCAGTAGCAATATGCATATTCTCAGAGAAATTGGCTTCCCATATAAAGATATAATTAAATTGATACTAAATTTAGAACAAGGGCGGTTATTCCACTTTTATTAATAGATGCAAGATATTGCCCACACTATCTCAACAGTAAGTTGGACTATATCAACAGGTAAACAATTGCGTTTTCTTTCTCTTCAAACATAATGAAAAGTACAAGTTAAGCTTAACATTTGAAATTCCTTCTAGTGCAATACTAAATTTATAAAATATGGTTATAATAGGACGCCAGGTATAGAAGCTGGCAAAAAGATTTACATGTATCTTTAAATTATAGATGTATATTTTATATATCTTGTAAAACAAATTAGTACAGTTCTCAAAAAAAAAAACATAGGAAACCATGCTGCTGAGATATGTACTAACATGATGCCGACCTGTGGATAAATGAATTGTGTAATGTTTAAATCAAAAGACTCAGTCCGTTCATAATCGATAACGTTTTTAAACAGCACCAATCAGATGTAGTTTCCTTTGACTTGATATATAACTGACTGGACTTGTAATAGGAACTATAAATAGAGCATACGATGCTTTTCTGCAATCGCAACTGTTCGGCCCTTTCTGTCAGTGTACGGATAAGGACCGCGGACACAATAGTATGAATACACAGAACGCATACGGTATTTCGGTCACACCTAAGTAATGGTAAGAATTGGATCGCTCAATATTTTCATCTCCAAAATAAAATCTAAAATTCATAGTTTATCGAGCACCAAAAATAACTTCTTTTGTTTTCTTTAAGATCACCTCTAGATGCCAATTATTACAGTAATCATAAAATAATAATTACTGAACATAACGACGTTTGTACCGAACAACACATTGAAACTGATTGAAGAAGATATAATCAGCACACAAGATAATGATAGTACCATATAACAGTACTATTTCACGACTGAACATAATGAATAAAGAACACATGCAACTAGAAATATTGAAAGAATCACCCAATAATACACTGCTTCAGCTAAACAAAATGATAGTACCACTCAACTGTTTATTTTCATGGCTGAACGTAATGAGAAGAGCACCAAACAACATTATTGTAACCGAACATAATAACTGTTACACCTCACATTATATCTTTTTCACTCAACATAATTTTGGTACGTATGCCTGTTTGTTTTAAGAACTGAACATAACGACTAATGCATCCGTCACTACATTAACTTAGCTGAAGAAAAATGTAATCAACACACAACATAACACTTCAATAACTGAGCACATTGGGATTTCCACCAAGCAGACTCAACAGAACGACATTTAACCAGATATATCATTCATTCTTAATATAAGACAGTCCAGGTGTTCCATATTTAAGCCATAAAGTAAGATCGCCGTAATCCACTATTCTGTAAATAAGTTTGGAGGTCAGATAAGTACATGGAAAATAGGACTGGAGACAAATTTTCACCATGTTTTACCCTTATTTCGGAGATGTACGACGCCGATACAGATCAATTGTGCGAAATAAATGATTTAATGTTTTTTGTACATATTATTTATAACTTACTTTATTTTTCAAAAAGTCTAAATCAAATGTTCATTTAGGCGATCACACTAGTCAGAAGCTTTACGGAAATAGACGAGTAATTTTCATTGATTAAAAAATATTCATCATTGACAATTCTATAAGCCAAAGTTACTTTCAAACTTTAAATGCGTTATAATTCGTTGGATTCTTGTATCAAAATAAAACTATGTCTTTCTTTCACATCAATAGTTTTAAGCTGTTTTGAGAACTACTTTGTGTTGTTTGGTTCGTTGGGAAGCGCTGTTCCAGCATTATATTTCCTGATCCGCAAACAGAAAATACAAAACTCAAACAAGTTAAGCTTACCAAAATTCCTAAAATAAATTAAATAATATGGTTATTACAAGGAGTAGGGGTATAGAATTTGGATTTTTTTACATGGTCAAATGTATCTTTAAAGTATATGGTTATAAAGACCTATCCCTTTACTTCATAAGCATATTGTAAGAAATGACCGTTTTCATTGAAAAGCCTCCTGTTACAAGTTTAAACTGCTATTAAACTATGAAAAATGCTTCAATACTAATCATAATCAAACTTGGCACAAATGTTGATTGAACCATATCCTCTGTAACAGCATGCTCAGTCTTAAATTTTCTGTTACCATGACAACGGGGGCGTCTCAAAATTGCCAAAAATCACTATTTTGCATTGTTTTTTTCCATCAAAACTAATTTCAAAGTGCTGCAACTTCTCAATGGAAAAGGCTTTACAGTGATGGTTACACGTTACCTTACGATTGATCTGAGGCCATATTTAGCCTGTCACACGTCAAAAAAATTCTTGGCGAAGAGGGGGACTGCCGCTCTATTTCAAACCCCAAAACCAGAAGGAGGTACATCCCCCTTCTGGCAACCCCTTAATGTACATTTTTGATAGGGGAATCGCCAAAAGAGTGATCACTTTTTTAATCAGCATTTCTCAAACGAAAAACAGTGTTTGGGGCCTAAATACGGCACTTTTTTACTGTTTGAGGCCGCCTGAAGGGGGGGGGGGCAAAAACCGTCAAAACACGTCTATATGGGGTAAAGGGTTAATACAGTTCTCAGAACAAACTCGTAGGAAAACAATGCTGCTGATGATTAATTGAAGGACATGAACATTTATGTATGATGCCAACTTGATTGCCGTAACCGATAAATTCATTAACAATGAAAAACTAAAAGTCGTTGACTCCCTCTCGATTACTGATAATAAAACTTTTAAGGTTTAATTAGTTTTGGGAATTAGTAGTCTGCAATCTTTTCTTTATTGAGACTTGATTGTATACGGTATTTTTTCATTTATGTAAAAATGGTTTGAAAGCCATTTTTTCGTTGTTAAAGATGTCCAATTCGTGTTTAAATTTTAAAGTATTTTTGATAGAGTGTTTACTGAGGCGTATCATGTTTGGAAGCAGGATCTGACCTACAAGTTATATATAGTATACCCCTTGGGAAAAAATAATTTCGCCTCGGGGTAACAAAGTTTATTATAAAAAATACATTTAAGTCTTCTTTTGTGAAACAACAATGCACAGATATGAGATATTTGGCATGTAGCATTGCCTAGTGGATTTCTACCAAAAATTGTTTTAAGTCAATCCACTGAGGTCAAAATGTCAATGCCCTAGGGTCACTCAGTTTACATACACTTTTGACTCAATACCCTGAGTTTAGATATTTTGCATGAAGTATCACTTTGTGCTGTGTAAGTCATGCCGCTAAGGTCAAAATTGGTTTTTGCCCAGACTGTAAGTTTTTTTTATAGACTTAAATAGTAAAACATATTTAATTAGGGTTTCTTATGTAAAATTAAATACCAAGAGTTTAAGTATTTTTCACGAAGCATTTAAAAGCAGACATCTATAAATATTTAAAAAAAATATAATGCATTGGTTAAAAAATGACAAACCTAATGTGACCTCATTACTGAAATTTTTAAATTTTCCAGTAATATATCTTAGGTGAGCGATCCAGAGCTATCTTTGCCTTTTGTCATTAAAAACTATTGAAACGTAACAAAAACCGTGCATGCGCAATGAAGCAGATGACCTAATAGCAATGAAAATACTTTTTATTTTCTGTTTCAGTTTTGATTAGTCCGGAAACTTAAGTATTTTGAACATTGAACTTTGGAGGATGACATTTTTCCAAATTTGATAAAGGTAAAACTTTACAGACATTGTTGCACTTTT
Source organism: Ruditapes philippinarum (assembly GCF_026571515.1). Lineage (NCBI taxonomy): Eukaryota > Metazoa > Mollusca > Bivalvia > Venerida > Veneridae > Ruditapes > Ruditapes philippinarum. The sequence goes on along the minus strand of NW_026854203.1, from coordinate 99,645 downwards.
GTAATAACTCACTGTACTCATTATAATTTACAGTCGATATGGATTTTAGCCAATATTAAGACAAAATACGCACTTTTTTAAAGTCAGTTATTCAAGGTTGATTATGTTAAATTGGCAATACATATAGGCAATAAGATTTAATGTGTGTGATAAATTGGCTTCCCATATAAATATATTAATATATTTGATACTAAATTTAAAACAAGAACGGTTATTCCAGTTTTATTAATAGAGGATTCTCAACGCAGGTAAACAAGGGCTTTTTCGTTATAGATTTGTACTGTTTACTTTTATATCTATAAATTTAATAATTTAAAGGCAGACATTTACACAATATAATGTCAACAACTAAGCATTTACTTAGTTTAGGTTTAATAGGCTAGGTTAAGCCAAATATTGTTTATCTGTTTTGTGTATTCATCAAAAGGTGCTAGTCGCATTGATTATACCTAAATTATGTTTAATCATGTAATTCATGTAATATCATATCCATACATTAAAAAGTAAAATAGAAAAAAATGTAAAAAGAAATATTTTTTTATATTTTTATTTAGCTCACCAGAACCGAAGGTTCAGGGTGAGCTATTAGTATCAAAGGGTGGAATGCTCCGGCGTCCGTCGTCGTCGACATGCGTCAACAATCGTCTTCTTCTCTGAAACTGATGTAGCATCCTTTTGACAATCACACTTGAAGTTGCTCATGTCATTTCAGTTGGCCCCTTTTAGGGGTCAACAGAGCTAAAAATAGAAAAACCTTTAAACACCTTCTACTACAGAACTGATTGATGGATGATCACAAAACTTTGTCAGTAGCATTCTTGGGTAGTCTTTTGTTAATTAAGTTTGCTCATATGAAAGTGATCAGCCCTTTTAGGGGTCTCTAGGGTTAAAAATAGAACCAAACTTTGTCTGTAGCGTTCTGATAGGTAGTCTTTAATCAACTTTGCTCAAATTAATTTGATTGGCCCCTTTTAGGGGTCTCTAGGGCTAAAAATAGAAAACCTTTAAATATCTCCTTCTACAGAACTAATTAATAAATGATCACCAAACTTAGTCTGTAGCATTCTTGGGTCGTCTTTTATCAAGTTTGCTCATATTAATTTGATTGGCCCCTTTTAGGGGTCTCTAGGGCTAAAAATATAAAAACCTTTAAACGTCTTCTTCTACAGAACTAATTGATAAATAATCACCAAAATTTGTCTGTAGCATTCTATGGTAGACTTGTTTTAAGTTTGCTCATATTTATTTGATTGGCGCCTTTTAAAGGCCGCTAAAGCTAAACATAGAAATACCTTTAAATGTCTATTTCTACAGAACTAATATATGGATGATCACCAAACTTTGTCTGTAGCATTCTTGGGTAGTCTTTCATCAAGTTTGCTCATATTAATTTGATTGGCCCCTTTTAGGGGCCGCTAAAGCTAAAAATAGAAATACCTTTAGACGTCTATTTCTACAGAACTAATTGATGGATGATCACCAAATTTTGTCTGTAGCATTCTTGGTTATTTTTTTATCAAGTTTGCTCATATTAAAATTTGATTGGTCCCTTTAAGGGGCAGCTTAAGCTTAAATTACAAATACCTTTAAACATCTATTTCTACAGAACTAATTGATGAATGATCACCAAAATTTGTCTGTAGCATTCTTGGGTAGTCTTTTATCAAGTTTGCTAATATTAATTTGAGGGGCCCCTTTTAGGGGCCACTAAAGCCAAAAATTGAAAAATCTTTGAACATTATTTCCTACTGAAATAGTTGATAGATGATCACCAAACTTTGTAGCATTCTTAGGTAGTCTTTTATCAAGTTTGCTCATATAATTTGATTGGCTCCGTTTAAGCTAAAGCTTAAATACCCTAGGTCATGTCATTTCTTCAAATTATTGTTTAAACACATTCTATGCTCAAATTTATTATAAGAAAATATTGACAATGGATAATTTCCAACACTGAAAAGCAGTTGTTTCTTGTGAGCGACTCAGGACCATCATGGCCCTCTTGTTTCAATGTATTGATATAATATCACATTAATAACAAAGTTAAACATATTTTAGGCGATTAGAACCTTTGTATGCATTCCTTTGTGTTCAGGGTTTTCATCCGAAAATTTACGAAAAGTAGCATTGGAGACATATTGTATTACTCCTGGGCGCCTATCCGTTGTGCATGCGTGTATTCGATTCGATTTCTTAATCTAATATTTAGTTGAAAATTATGGGTACAGACACGGGTGGCGATTTGAAGACTGAGAGAGCGTAGCGATCGAGGTCTTCAAAAGGCCACCCGGGTCTGTAAATACTATGCAGACCTATTCAAAGTGCGGCAACTAGCTTACCTACATGCTCTTTTGTTTTTCAATCCAAACATTTTAAGCTCGACTATACGAAGTATATGGAGAGCTGTCCTACTCGCCCCGGCGTCCGCGTCCGCATCCAGATTTCAGATTAAAGTTTTGGTGCAGTAAAATAATTTTCACTATAACTTTGTCATTTCTTAAGGTATCAACTTCAAACTTCAAATATATGCTCCTTATCATCAACCCCATCTTATGTGACAAGGTTCATAACTCTAGCACCAATATTTTCAGATTTATCTCCCCTTGAACTTAGAATTTTCCTTAAAAAATACTATTTTTTACTATTACTTCTTTATTTCTTAAGGGATGAACCTCATACTTAAAATATATGTATCTTATCATCATCCTCATCTTATGTGACAAGGTTCATAACTCTAGCACCAATATTTTCAGATTTATCTCCCCTTGAACTTAGAATTTTCCTTAAAAAATACTATTGTTTACTGTTACTTCTTTATTTCTTAAGGGATCAACCTCATTCTTCAAATATATGTACCTTATCATCATCCCCATCTTATTTGACAAGGTTCATAACTTTAGCACCAATATTTTCAGATTTATCTCCACTTGAACTTAGAATTTTCTTTAAAAAATATTATTTTTTAATTATTTCTAAAGGGATCAACTTTATACTTCAAATAAATGTACCTTATCATCATCCACATCTTATGTGACAAGGTTCATAACTCTAGCACCAATATTGCAAGAATTATCTCCCCATCAACTTAGATTTTTTTACTAGAAAAATGTTATTTGTTTACTATAACTTTTTTAGTTTTAAAGGTATCTAACTCAAACTTCAATACTTATTCCTTATAATCAATTGTATTTTATGTGATAATGTTCATAACTCTTGAAGTAATTTTTACAGATTTATCTCTCTTTGAACTTAGGATTTTCTTAAGAAATATTATAACTTTGTTACTTTTTAAGGTATCTACTTCAAACTTCAAATATATACTTCTTATCATTACATATATGTTGTGTGACAAGGTTCATAACTTTAGCGTTACCATTTCTAGAATTATTTCCCTTGATCTTGGAATATATTTTAACAAATGTTATTTTTTTACTATATCTTAATACATAATTATACTGATTTTTCTTTCATAGTTTTGTCCTCCTTACTGCGTCCAGTATTTTATTAGCCGAGCTTGGCTGTCTCCTGTGACAGCTCTTGTTTATTTCAGTATTGGAAAGAAACCTTTTATTTATGTACATTTTACTTTATCACGTTTAGCCATTCAAATATACCAACGGCTACGCTCTTGTAATTAGTGTACATATCGGGTGTTATTTTTTTCGTGAGGTTTCATTACTTAACAAGTTAAATGTTGATGCTGCACCTCAAAGACGCCGCCAAATGATGTGAACAGTCAATCAACATCGAAAATCGTTCTATATTACAGTTGAATATAAGCACAAATCAATTTCTCTCCATGTTCTTAGTATGTGCATGTTATTTAATAATGAAGTTGCATATTTTTGTGAAAAAGTAGAACCTTATCCTAAATTCACAAAATAATGCCAGGTCTGAAACTCTTAAATGTTTCAATGTTTGTCTGTTGCGACACAGACTGAAACGTCTGGTCGAATCAAAATAAATTGGATAACAAATAAAATTGAAATGATTGGTATACTTAAAATAAATTATATATGCCGAGAATATACCAATTTAAATATTGGTACTGATTGCATAATGTTCGAATGATTTTGAGGACCAATCTGTTCTACAGTGATCTCCCCTTACAGGCCGTAGCGTAACCGGTTTATTGTACTTTCTTAACTGTTGAGTGAGAACCGCCTCTCTGATAGTGGGCGTGGTTTAGGCTTTGTAACTTCGACAAGTGATATTGCTCAAAGTTGTCCTGGTTCCCTTCTACCCCGTCAACGAAGACTAAATGCTAACAAATATCTAATGCATAATATCAAATTTAATATGACAAATTAAGGCGGAGCCGAACTTCAACAGAGGCGAAGCAAATGAAGTAAGTAACACTGCCTCAGTTGTCACCTCTCTCAACGGTTAAGTTTTAGAACGATCGACTATAGACTGGCTCATTTGCACGTTATTTATAAGGTAGATAAAATTAGATAATTATAAAAAGAATATGATTTTCAAACATGACACTATCACTTCAGTTAAACGTTTATTCTAATCCCTTAAAGCTCTGTGACATGAATTGTACATCAGAAAAGCTATTTTTATTAGAAAATTTGAAAACAATGTGATTTTGTTAAAACAAAAAAAAAATAAACAAAATCAAGTCTAAATTTTACCTCATTGCTTTACGGACAAATGCATATCTACTAGTGCACGAGCCGACTTAAAAGGTCATATAAATGTACTTGTTGAGTTGAGTCACAGAAAATGAAAGCAGGACTTGCCGAGATTCTGTTTTAAGTCTATGATATAAAGAGGGCAAAGGTAAGATAATTATTTTGTAATATGTATACTGTACATAATATCAATATGATATATAATATATATATAAAGCTGACATGTGTTGACATAAATATGATAATATGTAAATAGAAAGACCCTGTGTGAATGTGTGTACGGCGAAAACCGTATACTTGCGAAGAACGGGCGTGTACTGGTTAACATGATCCAAATTCTTATGTAAATAATGTAACAATTTTGAAAATAAAATAAAACTCATTATACTCAAAACAAACTTTACTCTCACAAAACGTTATAAAGAAAGCCTAAATGTGCGTTTTTGTAGTCATTAATATCGGCCTTATAATGCCCTAGCAGTCGTATTTGCTAATTTATTTCTTTTAAATTGTTGAACATGTACATGTACTTAGAAATATATATCGGTCCTTTTTTCTATTCGAAGCTATAAATTTGCACAATTCGCAGTATTTATTAACAATTCCTACATTATTTCAACATACCTGCTTTAAGGGAGATTTACGGTGATTATTATGTAATCTTAAATGCACGGGTTTCCCGACTTCACATATTTTCTTTTGTATAGAGAACAATAGAACAATAACAGGTCGGTATTTATTTGCAGACCTGTTAAGCGGCCAGTAAGTGATTTACTAGACCGCTTTTATAACAAAGGAGCTGGTAGGTAATGAAAAGTAACAAACAGCGTGCATGCGCAGTGAAGTAGATGACAAGACTACTTATTATGCTTCCCGAAGTGTGAGCATGTAGTCGCCACTTTGTCCGTCTGTCCGTCTGTCGTCTGCTATTCTTGTCCTGGACATAACTTTGAAACAACAAGGGGTGTTAAGTAGAGGTGCAGTGCACAAGAACCAAAACTACGCCATGCCTAATTTTGAAGTTATTGCCCTTTGTTCATTATTTACACTATGAACCTTGTCCAGGACATGACTCTAAAACTATAACAGATATCAATTTGAATCTTTGTAGGTAGATAGATCTCATTGTGTAAAAGTGCATAGCTAAAGGATCATATGTTCATTTTACACTTTGAAGTTTGTCAAGGATAAATCTCTAAAACTATTAGGAGATACCTACATGACATTTTGTAGGTAGATTGATCTAATTTGGTAGCTAAAAAGCAAGCATTCGAACAATTAAAATTACATTTTAGGATGTACTGTATCTATGAACTGAAAAAGTTAATGAGGCAATCACACATAATAAAACTAAATGAACTAGCAATGTTGAGCAATCATTGCATTCATATCATAACGATAAACGCGATTTTAAGTTAACAAATGTGCTGCTGCGTTAAAAGGTTACCTGTGATATAAGAGTTAAAAAGCAAAGAGGTAGGCCGTGCCGCTGCAAAACCGAACGTATGGTGTTTTTTTTAGCTCACCTGTCACAAAGTGACAGGGTGAGCTTTTGTGATCGCTTTTCGTCCGGCGTCCGTCCGTCGTCCGTTCGTCGTCCGTCGTCCATAAACTTTTACTTTAAATGACATCTCCTCATAAACCACTAAGCCAATTTCATCCAAACTTCACAGGAATGTTCCTTTGGTGGTTACCTTTGAAAATTGTTCAAAGAATTTTATTCCATGCAGAACTCTGGTTGCCATGGCAACCAAAAGAAAAAACTTTAAATATCTTCTTCTAAAAAACCCAAAGAGCTAGAGCTAAGATATTTAGCCTGAAACATCTTCTAAGGGATGTCTTCTAAGTTTGTTCAAATAAAAGCCCTGGGGTCAAAATTGGCCCCGCCCCAGGGGGTCATTGATTTTCCCTATATGCAACTAGTAAAAACTTAAAAAATCTTCTTTTAAAGAACCCAAAGAGCTAGAGCTAAGATATTTGGCATGAAACATGTTCTAATGGATGTCTACCAAGTTTGTTCAAATAAGAGCCCTGGGGTCAAAATTGGCCCCGCCCCGGGGGTCATTGATTTTCCCTTTATGCAACTAGTAAAAACTTAAAAAATCTTATTTTAAAGAACCCAAAGAGCGAGCTAGAGCTAAGATATTTGGCATGAAACATGTTCTAATGGATGTCTACCAAGTTTGTTCAAATAAGAGCCCTGGGGTCAAAATTGGCCCCGCCCCGGGGGTCATTGATTTTCCTTATATGTGTATAGCAAAACCTTTAAAAATCTTCTTTGAAAAAAAAAAAAACAAATAGCTAAAGTTTAGATACTAAGCATGAAACATCTTCTAGTGAGTGTCTACCAAGTTTTTTTTCAAATAAGAGCCCTGGGGTCAAAATTGGCCCCGCCCCGAGGGTCATTCATTTTCCTTATATGTGTATAACAAAAACTTAAAAAATCTTCTTTGAAAAAACTCAAATAGCTAGAGTTTAGATATTAAGCACGAAGCATCTTCTTGTGAGTGTGTACAAAGTTTGTTCAAATAAAAGCCCTGGGGTCAAAATTGGCCCCGCCCAATAGGACATTGATTTTCCTTATATGTGTATAGCAAAAACTTAAAAATTCTTTTTGAAAAAACCCGAATAGCTAGAGTTTAGATATTAAGCACGAAGCATCTTCTAGTGAGTGTCCACACAGTTTGTTCAAATAAAAGCCCTGGGGTCAAAATTGGCCCCGCCCCGGGGGATATTGATTTTCCTTATATGTGTATAGCAAATTAAACTTAAAAATCTTCTTTGCAAAAACCCGAATAGCTAGAGTTTAGATATTAAGCATGAAACATTTTCTAGTAAGTGTCTACAAAGATTTCTTTAAATAAAAGCCCTTGGGTCAAAATTGGCCCTGCCCCAGGTGTGTCATTGTTTTTAACTATATGTGTAAAGAAAATACTTGACCAGCTAGACCTTAGATGTTTAGCATGAATCATCTTCTAATTGGTGTCTACCAAGTTTGTTCACATATAAGCCCAGGGGTTTAAACTGGCCCCGCTCCGGGGGCCTATATACAGGTGAGCGACTTCAGGGCCATCATGGCCCTCTTGTTTTAATTTCACATTAGTTTCTGACATTTAACTGCAATTTGTCTGCAGATGATATTATAAGAATTTTACACTGGCTGCCGGTACAGACCGGAATATCTAGCTCGAGGGTAACTGTTTACGGCGGTAACGAGGCTCTGCCGAGTTTCCGCTAAACAGTTAGCCGAGAGCTAGATATTCCCGTCTGCACCGACAGCCAGTGTTTGATTCTTTTTCTTGCATATTACATATCAATTATTTTCGGAACAGAAATTACGAAAGCTGATATTTTCATTACACTTTTTCTTATAGTAGCGTATGAACTTACAACTTCATTCATAACGGTTAAGTGACGTCATCCTAAGAACGCAATTCATTCATAAAAGGCGCGCATCAATGACGTCATTTAAAGCACGCGACTTGAGTGTCTAGCACCGGTGTAAACGGTAGATAATCCTGTCTGATATGCAAGAAATAAATTAACACATCGTCACCTTAGTGCAATAACTGGTTTACTCCTATTTAATTTAGAAGGACTTAACTTAATACTGCACTAAGGTGACGACATGTTATATGTATGTTGTATATATAATCAAATAACTCGTTCATTTAAGCCCGAAAAAATGTCGGGGCGGTGGCGAGGTATGACATGTCAATTTTATGTAGCTTACTGTGAAGTTGCGGTAATTCGAAAATGGGCACATTTTAAAACTTCACTTGAATAAACCATTCTAGTGTTTCGTTGTATGTAGAATATCTCTTACAGATTCCATGTTTTGTACGAGAATACAATAATTTTTATGGGTATTTTTTTTTTGGATATAAAAAAAGAAATATTTAGTTCGATAAAAGGGTAAAACGGCATATAAGTGGTTAAGATCATTCAACTTCAAATACTACTTTACCACATGACATACGTCCTTTCCCCGTAGTAATTAATGCAATTTCCATCGGCAGAGAATGGCCTGTGCATGTGCAAAGAGTACTGTTTGCGTAGATTTTCAAAGACGGTACCGATATGGATATGCACCGTGTGATTAAAACCAGAAAGAAATGGCATGCGATAACATAAACTGAATAAACGCTTGGAATTCATGAAGGTCAGTTTTGTTTACATTTCGAAGCTTGGTATCTTCAGGAAATTGAAGCGTTTGTAAAAATTGACTATTTCAAAATGTTATGAAATTCTGTCCAAACTTGTTCAAGTGTAAGACACTTATCCTTGTCATACTAATGTAAGCAAAAAATCAGACAAGTCCTTTTACAAAATAATGTTTTTTTTTTAATATGCAAGGGCGAAAATGATTAGGGTCTACACTCTAAGTGTCTGTGTCAATACAGGGCTACCTTGATTTTGAAATATTTATTATTTCACATACATTCCGAAATGCGTCGTTTGTTTGTATTAATTTCAAGCGTCTTTTGTTTATCGTGTCGCCTCTACGGAGAATAGGGATCACTTCTCCGTCGTCTGTCCGTCTGTGCATCAGTCACAAAATTTGTCAGGACTACTCCTCAGAAACTACTGGTGCAATTTCTTCCAAACTTTACATGAATGATAAGTACCAAGTCTAGTTGTGCATATCGTCGGCATTTTCCAATTTTCCAGTTTACTGATTTTGTCAGAGTTATGGCCCTTTAATGATTTTTATTTTTCAAGAAGTCCGGATTACTTCTCTTACACCACTGAAGCAATTTCAATGAAACTTTACAGGATTGATCTGTAGCTCAAGTACTGGCTCACATTACACGGGTTTTACGGGCGGACTTTGATAAAAAAAGGTGTCTTGTGCGTTGCAAGCTACACAGAATCTTGTCCGGAATACTCTTAAGAAACCACTGGTGCAATTGTATCCAAACTTTACAGGAATGATCAGTAACAAGTATCGTTGCCTTTTTTGTTTTTGGTTTAATTATTTTTGTCAGAGTAATGGCCCTTTAATTATTTTAATTTTCATATTTTGTCCTGACTACTTCTCTTATACTACTCATGTTATCTTGTTAAACTTTACAGGATTGATTGGTAGCTCAATTACTTGCGCATATTCCCCGGGTTTTACGCTTGAACTATTTTTGCAGAGTTATGGCCCTTGAATAAAAAAGGTGTTAATAAAGTTTGTCCGGAGTACTCCTCTTAAACCACTCATGCAATTTCAATGAAACTTTACAGGATTGATTGGTAGCTCAAGTACTTACACATATATCATAGGTTTCCGCTTGAATGGTTTTTGGCCGAGTTATGGCCCTTCAAGAAAAAAGGTGTTTTTAGTCAACAGCCACATGTTTGGACTACTCTTCAGAATCTACTGTACAATTTCATTAAAACTTTATAGGAATGAATAATACTGTTTTGTTGTGCATCTCATCAGCATTTTTGATTTAATGATTTTGTCAGAATTATGTCCCTTTAATGATTTTGATTTTTAGAATTTGTACGGACTTCTCATATATCACAAATGCAATTTCAATGAAGCTTTACAGCATTGATTGGTAGCTCAAGTAATTGCGCATATTATACGGGTTTTCCTATTGAAGAATTTTTCGCCGAGTTAAAGCCCGTGAATAAAAATGTATTTTGCAGTGTTAATGATTTTTGTGTCTCCTGCTACGCAGTAGCTGCAACATGCAATTGGCTATCATGAGGCGACACATGTCATCACTGATGTCCCTTGTATTAAATGTAAGCGTCGCTTGTTAATATTGAATTTAGCAATGTTTGTTTATAGTTATTGATTTTAAGTGTCGTTTGACTGTATTCATTTTAAGTGTAATTATATAATTAAGCTTTTAAATTTTTAGAGTCATCAAACATATTGTAGAAGAGACAACTTAAAGTATCAATCCTAATAAATGATCATGGCTTCAAAGGACAAAGACTACAGATTAATTACTCTTGTTACTGACATTTGCCCAATACCTTTGAGGAAGTATTTCCTTGATTTAGCGAATTCTGATACAAGTCCAGGTGTCCCTTTCACAACGCTTGACCAGTATATGGTATTCCGACATAGAGATGTTAAAACACTCATGAACTTTCCTCAAAAATCTATACGGAGAGATCAGTATGATTTGATATATCCAAAGGCTGACGAGACAAAATGGGACGTTACATTACTATCAGCTCTCTTGCTTGGACTTTTTGAGAATCAGATGAAGAAAGGTGAAAATAGTTTGATTAAAGTAATTCGTGAAAAACGCAACAAACTGCAGCACAAGCCGGGAAGCGTTGTCACAGATGATGCCGAATTCGATTCAGATTGGAACGATGTTGAAACTGCGACACAAACTTTAGCACTGATAGTTGGTGGAACAACGTTTGAAAATGAAGTAACATATCAAATTCAAGCAGTAAAGGTCAATAATCTTCCAAGACTAGGCGATACACTCAGAAGCTGGTATGAAGATATCATAATTGAACTTAAGAACGAAATCAAAGAACTCAAAGAAACATCTGAATCATCTTTACAGATCCTTCAAGGTGTTTCTCATAAAAGACCTATTTCGAAAGGTAACTTTAATTTACTAGTAGTTACAAATGCGGTGTCAAATAGTCTGTTCGATTACAGGACTAGCCAGTACAACTTCTTTCATTGACAATTTTACATTAACTTCTTTATAACTACGTGAACTACGACTCAAAGCAATCAAAGCACAGAATGCGCTGAATTTGTTTGGGTCTCAGAATGTCAGAAAGGTGAAGGTTGTGAGATTATAAACCAATTTGTTTGTAAAGTGTCACCAACTTCTATTTCCAGTGTTAGAACTACAGTAAATTGGCTATAATACTAATTGCAACACTGATATTCAATTCAATGTTTATTTGGCTTAATCAATTAAAAAAAAAGACATGAACTGCCTGAACTGGGATTTGAACTCCGGACCTCTCGCTCGCTTTAGAGCGAGCGTGTATACCCCTCGACCACGGTGAATTATAAGATAACAGCCTGAAGAATACCTTAATTAGAGTTTGTAACCCTTATTAATTTCGATATATTTTGTTCACGGTAAACCTGTTGTTTAACACTGAAGTAAATTATCATGAAGCTGAATATAAACATGTATATCTATAAGAATAACACAATATTAGAAATCTTCGACCAATCGGAAACTATTTTTTCGTTACGATATTAATGCGCCTGTCATTTGACAGTCTTTAGGCAGTTATCTCCCGTTAATTTTTCGGCGTTAATGTACATATGAAGGGAAGTAACCGCTTCGAGGAGTTTGGACTACTTTCGACATTTGCAAATAAGAACATCAGGGTCTGAAATTTCGCTACCATTATTTGTTTGGTCTGACGACCCAAACAAATAAAAACTTTGTCAACTATCTTAACTTTCATTTGAATGTTGATTATTAATATAATTTAAAAATGTCTCTTACCATATTTTTGGTAATATATTATAATGACAAGTCCATAATTTCATCTTACAGGGGCACCAGCTAAAAAGGTATTGAAAACTGTAGACGTACGCGTGAACAAATTAAGAGGTAAGCAAAACTTTCACTCTCTTTCATTCAAAGCACAAATATGCAAAATATTGTTACAAGTATTGTTATATCGCGAAGTAGTACAATATCATCCCATGAATAATGCTTCGATCTGACCTTAAGTTAGATTGCATGCATTTCTTAGAACTTAACTGAAGATAATTGAATAGTTTTTCTTTTGTTTGATTTTCTTAAAATATTTGCCACATCTCAATGCATGCAGCTGTAAGATCTTTTTCTTAACTCTCATATATGTACTTGTTTGTTATCGTTTTAAAACTAAACAGAACATATTTCATTATTATGACTTCAAAAAATTTGAAAGATAAAAAATATTCTTTACAAACTCACATGAGCACAACGTGCTCATCGTGAGCTATTGTGATTCCCCACAGTCCGTCGTTGTGTGTCGTCAACAATTTCTTTAAACAACATCTCCTCTGAAACCAATGACTGCACAGTAACCAACGTCACAAGAATGATCATTGGGTGGTCTGCTGCTAAAGTTGTTCAAATGGTTTCGATATGTTGCATAAAAAGGTCACAGGGCAAGAAAAGGAGTTTCAAAAATGCAAACTTAAAAAACTTCTTGTCTGAAAGTACATAGCCCAGAAATGTGATATTTGGTATATGATATCATCTTTTGGGCTTCAAGCAAAGTTTTTATGCCCCCGCCATGTAATGGATATGTCATGAGAAAATACAGGTCAAGTTCGAATTTGGTCATGGTTCAAGGATTTTTGGCACAGTTATGCTCCTTTTACTTTGAAAATAATATGAAATTTTCAGTTTCCGTTCATTATCTCCCCAACGGTACAACATTTTCAACTGAAACTTGACATATGGATATGTCATGAGAAAATACAGGTCAAGTTCGAATTTGGTCATGGTTCAAGGATTTTTGGCACAGTAATGCTCCTTTTACTTTGAAAATAATATGAAATTTTCAGTTTCCGTTCATTATCTCCCCAACGGTACAACACATTTAACTCAAACTTGACATATGGATATGTCATGAGAAAATACAGGTCAAGTTCGAATTTGGTCATGGTTCAAGGATTTTTGGCACAGTTATGCTCCTTTTACTTTGAAAATAATATGAAATTTTCAGTTTCCGTTCATTATCTCCCCAACGGTACAACACATTCAACTCAAACTTGACATATGGATATGTCATGAGAAAATACAGGTCAAGTTCGAATTTGGTCATAGTTCGATGGTTTTTGGCAGAGTTATGCCCCTTTTACTTTGAAAACTATAAAATTTTCTGTTTCCAACGGTACAACACATTCAACTCAAATTTGACATTTGATACGTCAAAGAAATGCGCAGGTCAAGTTTGAATTTGGTCATGGTTCAATGATTTTTGGCAGAGTTATGCCCCTTCACTTTAAAATAATATGAAATTTTCAGTTTCTGTTTATTATCTCCCCAACGGTACAACACATTCAACTCAAATTTGACATATGGATATGTTTTTGAAATGCCCAGGCCAAGTTCGAATTTGGTCATGGTTCAAAGATTTTTGGCAGAGTAATGCCCCTTTCACTTTGAAAATAATATGAAATTTACAGTTTCTGTTCATTACCTACCAAACAGTGTTACATATTCAACTCAAATTTGACATATGGCTATGTCAAAGGAATGGGCAGGTCAAGCTGGAATTTGGTCATGGTTTGATGATTTTTTGGCAGAGTTATATCCCTTTCACTTTGAAAATAATATAGATACATCTTAGGAATAAGCAGTTTAAGTTTGAATTTGGTCGTGGTTCAATGATTTTGGACAAACTTATCTTTCCTAAATGTTGGAAAAATTTTGAACTTTCCGTTTCAGCACTCATACTTTTGTGGAAATGTATGTAGCCATTATTTTGGCTACAAATATGCAATATGCAATTTACAAAAGCTTACGATGGAATAATTTCAGTGCCTTGAACATTGTATGAAAATGGTTTGTGTTAACATTGAATAGTTTTAAGGGCTTTCAACTTAAAATGAAAAAAATAATTTGTGCAAACAAATTTGGAACTAAATATTATAACATCTGAAATTTTGGTTGCATGCGGGGGCATCCGTGGCATGATGACACATTTCTAGTTCAAATTTTGCCCCTAGTGTCAAAATTGGCCCCGCCTAGGGGGTTATAGATGTGCCTTTTATGTATATACTAAAAACTTTATAAATATTCTCCTCTGAATTGACAAATGCTAGAGGTTAGATATTTGGCATATAGCATTGTGAAGTGGACCTCTACCAAAATTGTTCAAATTATAGCCCTGGGGTCAAAATTAGCCTCGCCCCGGGATTCATAGGTTTCCCTTATATGTACGTACAGTAAAAACTTAAAAATCTTCTCCTCTGAATTAATAGGCTAGAGGTTTGATATTTTGAATGAATCATTGTGTGTTGGAACTCTACAAATTTTGTTCAAATTATAGCCCTGAAGTCAAAATTGGCCTTCCCCCGGTAGGTTTCCTTTGTATGTATATATAATAGTAAAAACTTTAAAAAATCTTCTCTTTAGAATGGATGAAGGCTAGAGGTTATATATTTGGCATGAAACATTGTGTAGTAGAACTCTACCAAGATTTTCCAATTATAGCCCTGGGTAAAAATTTGCCCCGCCTCGCGGTCATAGGTTTTCCTTATATGTATGTAGTAAAAACTAAAAAAAAACATCTGGTCTGAAAAGCTTAGGTATTTGGTATATAATATCATTTATAGGTCCTCTTAGTCTACCATAGTTGTTCAAATTTTGCCCCTATTGTATAATGTATTCAGGTGAACGCTTTAAGGACCATAGCCCCCTTGTTATTTTATCTATTTATTGTTTGTTGTTTATCTTATTATTTATTTTTGAAACTATGATGACTTTGCATATGTTTCATTATTTTTTTTTTAGATTATTTTAGGCAAACTATAGAAAGGGAATTACCAGAAGATTTTAAATGTCAACCGGAAGAACGTGAAATACTGCGTATCCTTCAAGAAAACCACTGTGTTGTAGTCACTGGCTCCGAAAACACCAGTTACCTAGCAACAGTTTTATCGGCGATTATTAGGTCGGAGAAATACCCTTTAGATAGATGCTTTGAATTGAAAACAGTTGATGACTGGAATAGTATCGATCCAAACGAAACAGATCTTGTTTTATTCACCGAACCTTTCGTAGAGCAACAGAATGAGTGCCGCTTACGTCGCATATTCCAAAGCATGCAAGATTCATGTAAGATGCCAAGCAAGGAATTTAGAATCGATGTTGTGATAGTCTCCGAAAACTCAAAGGTCAACCATTGGAAGGAGAATCATGACGATAATGAGATCTTCAAAAACGTTGTTGAGTTGTTTATGCCAACTGATGAAAACAACCCACTGAATCTTGAAAAACGTAATTTTTTGCTGGACCTCTTTTTTCGAAGAAAAAAATGAGGTATTGTTACAGTTATGTCGGCGTTCCCGTTGGCGCCCTGAAAACTTTAACCTTGATCATAACTTTTAAAGTGCTTAGTGTATGTCTTCATATTTGACCACAGCAACCCTTGGGACAAGACATTCAAGTAAACCAGACTAAACTTGACCTTCATTAGTAAATGATCTTGACCTTCAAGGTCAAATGTCAAAATTGTGCTTTGATTTCGCTGAGTTTTGCTATAAGTGACTATAACTTTATCATTTTTGAATAAATTGTCTTCAAACTGGTACACAAAAATCCTCTAGAATATACCTTTAAGTTAACCAGAAGACCTTGAACTTTACTCATAAATGACCTTGACCTTGAAGGTCAAATAAATTTATTAAAAATTGTTTTTTGCTGTAACTGGCTATAACTTTGTTTTTCATGAATGGATTGACTTCATATTAAGACTCAACATTGTTTAATATAAAACCTTCATGTATATCAAACTCAAATTGACCTTGGCTCATTTATGACCTTGACCTCTAGAAGGTTAAGTTATTGAATTTTCACAGATTTTTGCTATAATTGACTATAACTTGGTAATAAATGAATGGATTATCTTCGTACTTCAACAAAGCAACCTTAGGGACAAGACCTTCTAAAAAGTTTAACTGACCTTGACCTTGAGCATTAAATCATCTTTACTGTCAAGCTCAGCTGATATATCAAATTTCAAATTAACATCTAAAACTGTGCACATGGTCCAAATTTCATAGCTGTAGATCAAAGGACAATAAAGCAGACCACTTTGTCAAACTCTAGGTCAGGTGATATCAAAGATCAATTTTACATCTAAAACTATTTGCATGGTCCAACTTTCATAGCTGTTCATCAAAGGACAAGAAAGTTGGTCAATTGATCATTGAACATGGTGGAAATGATTTATACTTGAACAAAACAACATGTGTGAGTAGATCTACCCCTTTTGATATTCAAAAGAATGGAATTTAAAAAAAAAGAGAAAGACTAATTGTTTATCTTTAATTTTCTTTTAAAAATTTGTTTAAACCTCTTAATTGTTTGCTTTTAGAAAAAATTGTCGAGCTTTGCCACCACCTAGCGGTGGCTCTTGTAATGATGTTTAATGATCCTCAGTGTCTTTGTCTTTCAGGAAGGTATTAACGGGTTTGGAGATAGAAAACCTAACGCGTTCTTCAATAAAGAAATTGCATTGAAGGCAGCAGCATTTTTTAACTACAATTGTTCTATAGCTATGTTTATTATGATAAACCTACTCATATAATCACCTAGCAAGTAGTAACGGACCGTGACAAATTTTCAGTGCATTTGACATTTTTTCTCATACAATACGCATTGGTTCACACTTCTGAAATTTTTTACAAGAATTGAAAGAAAAATCATATCCTGTTTTTCGAAATAGAAAGACGTTTAAGTTTACTCTTCAAGTTTGAAAAGAAGAATGGCATCTTGGATGTAGTGAAAGACCGTTGGTTGCATTAGGCTTTTGAAGCTTGTTTTAATTTTATAGATGTAGTATTACTCTCCGAGAGTTATAGTTACTTAATGAACCCACATAATGTCATAATTTACTGAAATATTAAATATTATCTCTAACATGTGTTAAAGCACTAATATTTCCTTTGGTAAATTTAAGAAAGCACAAAAACAACATTTTCACAGTATACAAGAGCACGGCTTTCATGAAATAACAAAGCCAGAAAAAGGGATATTTGAATAACGAAGACGTACTTCATTCAACAAATTGGTACTTTTTCAGGAAACATAACAGATAAGAGACATGATGTTGGTGGCGTTTTTGGAAATATGATAGGTATGTTTTGATGTATAACATTAGTAACATATCTTGTTTAATAATGTTTCATTGAAAAAAGTTCTAAGAAAAAAGTTGAAATATTATTTTCATTTGTTCAATCTTTATACATTTCATATTCATTCTTCAGCACAATCGGAAGTATTCATTCAAGACTGCAAAACAGACGCTTCTGACAATAACGACCTGATGGAACAAGCGCGGCAAAAGTTTAAGAAACATAAAGCGATTGTTATTACAGGATCAAAAGGTGGTACATCCACAAGATTTGCATTGAAATTGGTTTCATCACTTTACAGCAAAGATGAATGCGTTATTCTTACAGAGGCCAGTGACTGGAAACAAGTAACACTTGGAAAAGTCAGTGTTATTGTCATTGACGAATTTGCAGGCAAATACAAGTATAATACTTTCTTTGTCGAGGCTTGGCTTAACAAATTTGATATAATCTATGCAGCTGTAATCAAAGGACTGCTGAATGTGATAGTTACCTGTGAATCAAGTTTCTTCCAAAAGGTTGTAAAGAATATTTCCAGCCATGCTCTACTGAATCACAGAGTAAGGTTACCAGATAAGGCTTTTGTCAATGTGGTTGTGAAAGAAGAGCCAGTATCTCCCCCACCCGAGAACCCAAGCTCTTCAAATACAGGTGTGTATGGCTTTGACATGCTCGTATAATGATGTAATCTGCATTTAACTCTTCAAAAATAGAAATTATAAGGTCAAAGTTTGTTTATTACAAATTTCTGATTAATCATGCGTAATGACCGACAGGTTCATTTGTATAAACAAACATGAACACACACATATACGCTTGCACTGATTGAGTTTGTTTAACAATATCAAAGCCAACTGACACACAATACAATGTACAATTATTTGACTGACGCTTGATGTCTGGGATAAAATAATACAAATCTTAGGAATTAAGGGGAGGATCGCTTTTGTATCCTGAACAAAATCTTAAGAATCGATCTTTACGAATAAAGATCAAGGTAACGAAAAGCAGTGTTATTTACAATAGGAAATTTGATTAATGTTAAGTCTAATGTGATATTTATTAACTGGAACATATAAAACACGTTAGTAACTTTATTTTTATCTTTGCATTAAACATTAGCAATACAAGTAATAAACAAATTTTACTCCAAAATTGACATCAAAACAAATAGATAAATACTTCAAACAAGAGTCTTTGTTTGCTTTTTTGTTGTCTTCTAAAGAAGTAATTATAATTTGGTCATTAATTTCAATGTTTTTTCTAACATTTAGTTCTTTGTGAAATTTTCAATCAAACAATTTATTTCTTGCATTTATTTTCAGATGATTCAGCACAGGAATCAAAGCAAGCCCAAAGGTATTTTGCAATATTTTGTTTTCACATATAAAATAATTGTTAATCAATTACTTCTGTAATTGACATTACGCCAGAGAAAGGATCGCTCCGCCCACTGATTCATATGACCCGGTCAGTAAGAACCTTATACAAAGTATAGTACCATTGTTTTCGCAAAACTGTTATGCCACTTATGTTACCAATGAATTTACCTTAATTAAATTTTGTATATATAAAATTTTGATGTTTTTAATGGTTTTATTGAATAGAAGATCTATTATTCAATGTATAAATGTATTTTGGTGATTTAAAAAAGTTAAAAAACAACAATATCTGCATTCACTAACTAATGACGCATGAAGCGTTTTGCAAAGATCAAGTTATTTCTTAAATGAAAAATTAAAACTGACAAAATATCATTATATCTTTCAAATGCAAAGAAGGGCTATATGTAGAAAAGTGTATGATTATGTTATGATCGTTTTATTTTGACATTGAAGTGGCGAAACAAAAACAGTAAAATTATACTATTGACACAAATAAAATTTAAAATCATTTTTCGGGTTTTAGGGGTGAAATTCAGTTTAATTTGTTCATGAATTGTCAAAAATTGATTCAGAAAATTGCATGCCCTTGCTAAAATTTTATGATATATGATTATGTTTTGTAAATATACATTTGATATGATTGACTACAAAACACAATTTTTTTTTTATATTTACTCATAATATTTGCATTTTTACGGCTGCGTTTTTATTGACGCTATACGTTATAAACATAAAATGTCATATCTTCTGGATATTTAAGGACCTTATAATAAGTAATGTGATTATGAAAAGGTAGAATGGAAATAAAAAAGTGGATTTGTTTAAACCTTTTCCTTTTTCAATGCATTTGTTATAGCCAAGATAAATTTTTCGTACTTATTATAATTGACTTTTTGTATAATAAACTAACTTACTCGATCTGTCAATATGTCAGTATATTTGGTAACTTAATATATAATTAATTATATAAATAAAAAAACTTTAAATCGGCAGAAAATTAAAATAATTTTAATATAAATTACTTCTGCTCCATTGTCTAAGACAAGTAGCTTGTCTAAGGAAAATGGTGGACTTCGCAGGCACCTTAGCGTGGAACTGATAACATCGCAGATTGGCTTATGCCAGCTTGGTTGACAGGCGGCGTAATGTCAATTAGAGAACAATTTTCCTTTTATCGTTTACCTGATGTATTGTTTGCAACTGTTTTCATCTCATGTTTTGCTGGCATTTATAATCATATAAAGATAACAATAATCTATATCCCTTCGTTGGTCGCAGGCACCTTAAACTCCAATTAAGAGAAGAAGTTTATTCAATGTCTATACATACTTGATATATCAAGATATTGGTCCGATAAAATTATTGATAGTAAGATATTTCAATGACAAATCTTATTATACCATTGGGTCATACTTTGCATTATTTTGGAAACAGTTCAGTAGGTCATCCTATATTTTCAATATCTTTGCTCTTTGGTCTTGTGGAGATTCTTTGAACTAGGTATATTTGAAATTATGAGACACCAGAGCGAGGTCGAAACTACCTTGCGTAATAGTCTTTCATTTGGAGTAAACGTCCACTTAATTTGGTTACATGCAAAAAAAACCCGTTTCTCTCTGTTCTGTCATTTAGACCTACACTGTATTTTTGTATGTCACCACAGGAATAATAGATATAAATTGTAAAATTTTCTCATCTAAAACAAAAAGCATTTATATTTTTATTTTTATAAAGACTTTTCAAATTATAGCCTTTGATCAAAATTGGCATTGCCCCACGATGTCATAGCTTTTCTTCAAAGCATTTCCCTTGCTATGACATAATCCAGCTCATGAGTTAAATAATAAAAGGGAAACAACACATAATGAAATGTTTAATGAAATATATATGCAATTTTGGAAAAATAAATCTTTTAAAAAAACTTTCTAAAAATTTACTTTAAATATTAAATATTAGACATGTAACATCACAGTGTAGTCATCATATAGGAAATTATAACAAAATTTTTTCTATGAAACTGCAATGCAAAGAACTTAAATATTTTGCTTGTGGTATTGGCAATTGGATCTCTTTATAATTTTAATGAATCATGCCACTGAGGGTCTAAATTGGATGCAACCCGGGAATCACTTAATTTATATAGAATTGTATCGTAAAAATTAAACAATAAAAAAATAATTCTACTATGATGTTACAATGCTCAGAGCTGAGATATTTGGCATGAAGCATCATCTTATGGCTTTTTACATAATTAATGTCAATCATTTTCATGGGGTCGAAAAAAAGCTCCACCCGGGGGTCACTTAATAAAGGAACATGTATTTATATCTTCTTTCATAAAAAACTATACCAAGAGCTTAGATATTTAATTTGGACTTTGCTTAATAGACCTCTACAAAAGGTACATAACTCAAACCCTAGGAGTGAAAAATAGGCTCGCCGTTTAGGTTAGTTATTGTACGTAGACTTGTATAATAGTAAACTGTCTCAGAAATCTGCCTTTTTATTACAATTCCAAGAGTTTAGGTATTTTGCATATAACATCTCCTTGTTGTTTTATATTAAAGGAATATCAGTCATGCCCCTGGCGACAAAATTTTTCTTGCCCCGGGGTTCACTTAGTTTATATAGACTTGAAAAGGAAAATAAATTTCAGCCTTCTTTTGCAAAACTACAGGTATTCGGCATGTTACATTGCCAAGTGGATTTCTACAAAAGTAATATTTTAATAAGTCATTTCCTTGGGGTCAAAAATGGCCCTGCCCTTCATAGAAGTCACTAAGTCCATAGACTTGTTAACAAAAATGTCTTAAACTTTTTCCTCTCAAAGTTCAATGGCCACAGCTATATAGAATGAAGAATCGCCTTGTGATCCTCTACACAGTTGAATAAATCATGCCCTTGGATCAAAAGTGGTCCACCTTGGGACACACAAAGTTTATAAAGACTTACAAAGATAAACATCTAATTAATTAAGTCTTCTTGTGTGAAATTGCGATGCCAAGAGCTTAGATATTTGTCATGAAGCATTTTGTAGAGCATCTACAATTACTTTAAAACTTATGTAGCCTAGAGAAAAATGACAAGCCCAATGCGACTTTATTATTAGTTTTACCCTTTTTAGCATGAATATCAGATGAAAAATCATGGCCCTCGTGTTCTTATATGTCTGGGAATTTATAAGAGGTGTCCCAAAAAAGCGGCGTCAATTAAGGTACACGTCTTAAGTATAGAGCCTTTCATAAAATTCCTATTTTTGTGTCCTTCAATTTTTTTAAATGATTTAACCTTTGCAAGGTTATTGTTTTAATGAATGTTACAAGGCTTCATTAAAAGACAATTCGTGAGAAGTTAGATCGATATTGACCAAGTAAAATTAATGTTTAACTGTATGTAAGAAAATGAGGAAAATGAAAGCATATATGTATCAAAAGTATTTTCAATGACTGGCATGAATACAACATTTTGTTACAAACGTCTCACACAGTTAGTCACAAGTACATAAAACTTGACAGGTCGAGTCCATCCATAATCTTCTTTTCAGAAGTGACTTGCAGTAGTGGTTCTCTGGTGTATTTTAGCTCGATTTTTACGGGACATCAAACCGAGCTATTGCTAAAATCTTCGTCCGTTCCCTTTCCCGTCTAGTAACTTTAACATTGTCAAGTATAAGCTCACCTGAGCTGACAGTGTGTCCGTCGTCGGTCTTTGTTTAAAACAATTTTAAACAGTATATCTTACTTAACCACTCGATGGATTTTATCGCCCTTCACAGGAATAAGAATGAGGTTCTCCTCTACAAAAAATAACTGGTTTTAGTCTGATACATAAGAGGTCACAAGAGCTAAACAAGTTATATAAATCATACCCCTTGGGTCAAACATTTGCCCCGCCATAGGGGTCACTTAATTTATATACAGGGTTCCCACAAAGAAGAGAAATCAAAATTCCCTGACTCTTCCATGACTTTTCCCTGACCAAAACCATTTTTCCCTGACCAATAACAGCGTCAAGTTTGCACAATCTTAGAGCATTAAATGTGTTTTTTATACATGTATTTCGACCTCCTCCTCCTCCCCAAACAGCCAACCTATTTTCTCCAATTCTTTATTTTAAATTATTCAAGATAGAAAATACATGAATATTAGCGAGCAATTGTCATAAGCTACTTTTCTTGTTTACTTTCAACAAGTATGAGTACATTTATCCAAAATGTAAAGTATTTGATAATACATGTCATGCTAAAAGATGTTTCATTCTCTTAAAAATACAAAGCAATGTTATCAATGGAGTATTGACAAAAACAGGCCTGCACTTTAATAAAATTAAAATATACGATAGTAATCAATGGAAAACTGGTGTTGGACAAGAAACAATAAGACAAGTAATGAAGTTGCTACATTAAAAGCAAAATGCAGAAAAAGCTAAGAATACTACTAATAAAACTAGCTATGACAGTTAGTATCTCAAAGTTATGGTTTAATGCATGTGTGCAAAAACACAACATGGCACTAAAATGATTGGTACTTAATTGAAGTCCACCAAGTGTTTTCTCAATATCTTAACTGGATTCTTTTATTACTTTTCTTTGACCTTGACCCTGAAGGCATTGCACTTGGCATTTGACTTCACAAACAAGTCCATTTTTATCTTTTTTCAGCCTCATGAGCAGACTATCAGCCTCTTTCACAAGAACAAACCATAAACAGCTCAACAGCTCAGGAGGCAAGGAATGCTTAAACTCCTTTTAGCTTCTTTCTTAAAAAGATAGTTACTGTTAATGACAAAAATATCCAAAATCTTCAGGCAGAAGCATAATCATTTTTAAGAGTAAAAGAATATAAAAATAAAACAGACGCTCATAATCAAAAATAACCCAAATAATGGAAGAAACTGCATTTGCTTTAACTGATTTTGCTTCTTGCTGTTTGAAAAACATAATTTTCTACAAAATTCCCTGACTTTTCCCTGACTTTTGCTTATTTTTCAAATTTCCCTGACCAATTTCAAAATTCCCTGACTTTTCCCTGACCTTGAAAATAAATTATTTTTCCCTGACTTTTCCCTGAGAGTCCGTGGGAACCCTGATATAGGTTTATATTGGAAAATAAATTTGTCTTCTGTAATGAAACTGCATTGCCCATAGCTTACATATTTGACGTGTAGCATAGCCTCGACAAAATTTATATATATTATGCGAATTGGGTCAAAATTGGTCCCGCTCTGGGGGTCACTTAGTTAACATAGACTTAAACAGTAAAAATGTCTTAAAAACCTCCTTCTTTGAAAATACAACAAGACGCACAAAAGGTTAACTTGCACATTCTAGTACCCCGTCCATGTACAGGCTAAATCAAACCGAGCATGCAACATTTACAATTTTGTCGTTCTGGACGTTTTTAAGCGATCAGTTTTTCTCTATTGTAAGATATGTTGCATATAGCATTATAATATGGTTCTCCACAAAAGTAATATTAATTTTGACCATTGGATCAAATTTGTTATATCCCAAGGGGTCACTTAGCTTATATAGACTTGTATAGGGGGAAAATGTATGGCTTCTTTTGTGAAACTGCAATGTCAAGAGTATGAATATTTCACCTTCACCTGTATTAACTAGTGGACATCTAAAATGTTACATAGGTTATGTCCTTTGGGTCAAATATTGACCCTGTCAGGTCAAATATTGACCCTGCCTTTTATTGGGGTCACTTAAGTTTGTGTAGACTTATACAGATAACAATCTTCTCTGAAAGTACAATGCCAAGAGATAAGGTATTTTGTGTGAAGCATCACAACATGTTCCTCTGATTTAAAAGATCTTAACCGTCAATGTCTATTTTTGAATTTATAATTTTTTAGCTGCTATGATGATTAATATAAATGAGACCGCAACCTTTGAATAACCTTGCCACGAAGGTCATATTTTTTATTTTCCTGATTTTCATATATTATAATTGACAGATTGATTCATATTGGTACAATTCAACATTTATGTCAACGCCGGCGTATTGATATTTCATTTTATCATAATTTAAGTAGGACATTGATATGTAAATTACCTTGACTGTCAGTCTCAAATATAATATTTAAATTTTATTTTGTACTTTCTGTAACAATATTATTCACACTTTGATGACTTTGACATTAGAAATAAGGAAAAGTCGGCGTTGGCTCCTGTTGGTCTTTGTCCTACATATATCTTTTATACAATTGGTACTTTCAACATGTTATATGCCTTAATTTATTGTGTTTGGTTCAATTACGCACGTTTATGCATGTACACTCTTTATGGCCCCTGTGTTAATTCTTCCTAATTAGTGTATGCTTGCAAGAACACTAAACAATATTGATCCTTTTGTATTATTTTTCAATTGCTTTTTATGTAAATTCATACTCTATACATATGCAAATATATTTTTAAGATACCAAAAAGCCACCGAGTTTTTTTTCTCATGGTGTTACATACTGTTGATGTTTTTATTGGTTTCTCTTTTCAGAACCGATAAGGAAGTGGAACCAGACTTTGTTGAGATAGTAAATGACAATAAGTTTATTAAAGAGTTCTGTGAGGTATCCGATGGTACAATTGTTTGTACTTTCCAAACCTTTGATGGTACAAATGAAGGCGATTGGTTCCTCGCGATTTTTTGTCTTGAAACTTTTAAGACAGTGGAATCCGAAAAACTTGAAAGTGAACCTCATGGCTTGTCTGCAGTTCAAGGTACTAAGGAGATTATTTTCTTAGAAGAAGGGGACATGTTTACGAGACTAATGTCTGCAACTGTTAACAATTCTAGCATAAAGCTTGGGGAAATTAAGAAAACACCTATTGTAAGCTATTTATTTCATAAAATAGCCAAAATAGTTCACAGTGACCGTTATATTGTGTGTGAAAAAACAGAAATTAAAATTTATGATTTGAATTGGACAAAAAAGAACAATATCATAAGCTTCGACGGACAGCCTCTTTTCTTTGACAAAACTCCTGTTAACGATTCCAAAACTAGCAGAAGAAAAAACATTACTGACCTAACAGTAGGGTTAAACGAATTCTTTGTTAGCTCGTTAGATAGAATTATAATATTTAATCTGAAAGGAGTACTCCTAAAAAAAATTCTCACAGGGTCCATGAGAACATGTATATTCAACGACCAAATGTTTATCGCTTATGTAAAACAAATAAATATTCTTAATCATACCGACGGAACATATGTATGTAGTTTAAACGGACCGTATGGTGTCCCGGATCGTATGTATTACGGGAAGGAAAACAAGCGTCTTTTCGTTGCAAATTTCAACACGTGGTCGACGTGTGTCGTTAAAACTTAGGAATACAAGGTTTAATGATGGGCAAAACAGCAGTTTTTATGCGGTAGTCACACAAATTGTTTACTTAATTAAATGCTAGACAGTGTGAAAATATCTGACAAGTGTTGGTACTAGGATTGTGTATATTATGTCGTTCATGTACCAACATGTTCTGTTTCAGTATGATTAGGCTTGTATTCTGTAATAAATGTATGCTGTAAGATAATGAATTTCAGCTGTAAATGACCATCGAAATTTTTGTGGGATGAAAATTGTTTATGTTATAATTTGCTGTTTTTTAATATGTTAAAAATATATTTTAAAGTCATGAGATAAATGAGTAAGATATTATAACACAAAAACTGTGTAATAATGATCTCGCGTATTTTAAAATTCATGGGTACATGTGTACTATATCAAAATATGTTTAATGAGAATAATAAAAACTCATATAAATAAAAACTCTTGCAATAAATCATAATAATATTGAACTCATTGACTGACTTTAATATGACCTAACATGGTTGAACCCTTACCATGCTTTGCGAAATTATAATGACATTTGTAAGTTGAACCAGGATATACGCAATATCTTAAACTGTTAAATATGTCTATCAATATTGTTAAATGCAGATGATATAGTTATACTTGCAAAGAATGAATATAATTTACAATTGATGTTAGATTGCCTATGTGAATGGTGTCAAAATAATCACATGTTGATCAATGTGACCAAAAGTATTGTTGTATACTTTAGAACAATGTCTATGCAGAAATATCAGTTTATATGTAAATGCAATGATGAGGTACTTTAATAAACTCAAAAGTATACCTATCTTGGTCTGACGTTAAATGAATTTTTAGATAATTAAGTGACTGCTAAGTTTGTGTCACTAGCTGCAAGAAGGGCTCACATATTTTCAAAGTCCATTGACATATGACTTTGAAACTTTTCACACTTGTTCACTATCATAACCCCAACCTGTAGACAGGAGGAGGCAACTGTGTCAAGCATTTTTGACAGAATTATGCCCCCTTTTCGACTTTAATTTACGTTAAATTTTTTGTTTGTTTGTTTTGGGTTTTACGTCACACCGACACAGTATTGGTCATTTGGCGACGTTCCAGCTTTACTTGTGAAGGAAGACCTCAGGTGCACTTCCGGTCATTATTTTAGGCACGAACGGGCACCTGAGTAGAACCACCGACGTTCCGTAAGCTAGCTGGATAGCTTCATCACATGACAGAATCCAAAGTCCCTGTCGGGATTCGAACCCATAGCGGTGAGGGACAAGTGGTTTGAAGTCAACGACCTTAACCACTCGGCCACGAAAGTTTTTGTAATACCTCAAATATTTTCAAAGTCCATTGACATATGGCTTTGAAACTTTGCACATTTGTCCAGCATTATAACCCCAACCTGTTGACAGGAGGAGGTAACTGTATCAAGCATTTTGACAGAATTATGCCCCTTTTTCAACTTAGAATTTACATTTAGGTTTGCATACCACCTCAGATATTTTCATATTCTCTTGAAACAAGTTGAAATTTTATACTCTTCTTTGAGAGCATAATTGGACTCTCTCCAAGGCCTATAACTGTAACATGAATTTAAAGAAAAATGTTGTCCTTTTGTTATTTACTCAGAAAATTTTACATTATCAAAGGCTCTTTATCTATCAAGCACTTAGAATAGTCGAGCGTTGCTGTCCTACCGACAGCTCTTGTTTTTTGTAAGAATTACAATAAATCATTTTCTTTCGTTTAGAATTATGCTCTGCATAGATCTAGATTGAAGTTTAAGGTAGGAGTAAAATTGCTTTTTTCTCTGGCTGAATGCAGCAAAGGCAGAATTTTATGACGTTTGCTATGGTATGTACTTGTTCCAAATTTTAACAAGGTAAGTTGTATGTTTAATAACAGCATTAGATTCCCCATATGCATAAAAAGTCATCAGTGCATTAGTTATAATTTAATATCTATTATGTTTAAAGTATGTGTTGATAATGATTCCAGATTATTTACTGAAAGGCACATCATGCCTCAGAAAAAAGTCATTAGAGGAATAAAATTAAAAACATTTATGGGGCATAATGGGCCTTAGAAAACATGGATACGTTCTTGGGGGTAGTTACTTCCCCTTGACTGATATAAATTGTTTGATACATGCTGTTACTAAAATAATAAAACAGTAAAAATAACACAGAATTTCAAATTGCAGAAATAAAATTCAGGTTATCCAGTCGTATAATTATTAACATGGAAGTCTCGCAAGAACTTTGAATCTTTTTGTTTGTTTGTTGTTGTTTTTCCTTTTTAGAGTTTTCGTTTTTGTGTCTTTTTGTCATTTGTTAAAGATCCTGTAACACAACTTTTTCATGGTTTTATTTCATAAATATGATGCGCAAATTAAAATTTGTCAATATTGTAAGTTCCAATAAGCATTGTTTATAAAGATTTATGCCAAATTGTAGTTCCTTCAAGGGCAAAGATTTTTGCCAAATTGTGGTTCCTGAAAGGGCAAAGATTTATGCCAAATTGTGGTTTCTGAAAGGGCAAAGATTTTTGCCAAATTGTGGGTTCCTGAAAGGGCAAAGATTTATGCCAAATTGTGGTTCCTGAAAGGGCAAAGATTTTTGCCAAATTGTGGTTCCTGAAAGGGCAAGATTTATGCCAAACTGTGCTTCCTTAAAGAGCAAAATTTATGCCAAATTGTGTTTTTTTTTTAGGGCAAAAATTATGTCAAAAAGTGCCATGAAGGGCAAAGTTGTATGTCAAAACAGTTCCTTAAAGACAAAAAATGTTAAATGTGATTCCTTGAAGGGCCAAAAGATAACCAAACCACCTGAAGTCATATTCTCGCTCCAAAAGTCAAAGGCTTAAAAGTTCCGATATTTGGCGTGTATTGAACTGTTGTCTATAAAGATTGTTGTAATAAGAACCTGCTACTGAGATATATAATATATAGAAAACATTTATCCAAAAGTCAGAAATTAATTCTAAGTTCATTCCCGTTACATTATATACTAATATATATATATATTAGTATATAGTGTAATGGGAATGGACTTATAATTCATTTCAGACTTAGGATGAATGTTTTCTACAATCAAATACATATTTTGTGAACATTCAATGAGCCGTACCCCTTTGTAATCCCAGAGGTAGGTCGCTGACTTAAAACCACTTGCACCTCACTACGTGAGATCGGGGACCTCGGATCTTTTCATCATGTGAGGGAGCTATCCAGCTAGCTTACAGAATGTCGGTGGTTTTACTCAGGTGGTGCCCGTTTGTGTCTGATATAACGCTTGGGCATGTGAGGTCTTCCGCCATATGACTTACAGTGTTGGTGCGGGCAAAGATTGATTAATCATTGTATATGGTATACATATTTTATACTATGATGTAAGAATAAATTAAATAAAGCTTTTACGGTATACATTATCGATTATATATACACACATTTGACAAACCATTTCATAATAACAAGCGCGCTGGTGTGTCAACATACGTACACGTATCATCCGAGAACATCTAATATTTTATACATTTAATGCAACAAATAATTCTATATCGTAATTTTACAAATTAAATTTGGCTGAAGTAATCTGTGTTATATATCATAATGATTGGCAGAAAGAACCGAAAAGTTTCTATTCTTACAAATGACAATGGCCATCAGTGATGGCATGTGTCGCCTCATGATAGCCATACATGTAGCTCGGCAAAAATCACACAACCTAAAAACCTGTGTAATGTGCACAAGAATCTGAGCTATCGCTATCGATCCATCCTGTGAATTCATTGAAATAGCATTATATTAGTGGTATAACTATGAAAAGCCATTCTGCCATGCGAATTGCTATTTTCGACTTGCTATTTGCGAAATGACAAATGCGAAATGATATTTGCTAATGATAAATGCAAAATGCTTATTGGCACGAGGTTATTTCAGATCAATTTCCACCATTAATTCAGACCGCTGTCTTCCAGGAAGGTAGTAAACAGATTTTTGCGAAGTAAAACCAAGATAAACAGTAATATTTTTCATGTGTTTGTTTTTTTAAGCTTCAATTAAGGCGTGTTGAAGGATAAGATCTACGACAGTATCCTCAAAGTACTTAATGCAGGGGGTACTTTGTACCAGGAATGACCAGATATTACAAATAATATTTACATAATAATATTTACATAAGAAATTTCCTTTGTATGCAGTGTTTTTCCTATTAATTTTATACAAAATATGGCATATTTTGAGGAAAATTAAAGTTTTATTTATCATATTCACATAAATGTAACCAGTGGTTTTGCTAACGATTTGGACCCAACATGACATTTTAAATGTGTGTGCCAATGCTTATCAAATGTTTATCCTTTGTCCTGTGTGATAAATATTGAATAGAACTTTAGTATCATTAGCAGTAACTGACCATTTATATATGTTTTTAACTTTTTAGCTCGACTATACGAAGTATATGGAGAGCTGTCCTACTCGCCCCGGCGTCGGCGTCGGCGTCGGCGTCCGCGTCCAGATTTCAGATTAAAGTTTTGGTGCAGTAAAATATTTTTCACTATAACTTTGTCATTTCTTAAGGTATCAACTTCAAACTTCAAATATATGTTCCTTATCATCAACCACATCTTATGTGACAAGGTTCATAACTCTAGCACCAATATTTTCAGATTTATCTCCCCTTGAACTTAGAATTTTCCTTAAAAAATACTATTCCTTACTGTAACTTCTTTATTTCTTAAGGGATCACCCTCATACTTCAAATAAATGTACCTTATCATCATCCCTATTCTATGTGACAAGGGTCATAACTTTAGCACCAATGTTTTTAAGATTTATCTCCCCTTGAACTTAGAATTTTTCTTAAAAAATAATATTTTTTACTGTTACTTCTTTATTTCTTAAGGGATCACCCTCATACTTCAAATATATGTACCTAATCATCATCCCCATCTTATGTGACAAGGTTTGTAACTCTAGCACAAATAATTTCAGATTTATCTCCCCCCTTAAAATTAGCATTTTCCTTAAAAAAATTATTTTTTACTGTAACTTATTTATTTCTAAAGGGATCAACTTCATACTTCAAATATATGTAGCTTATCATCATCCATATCTTATGTGACAAGGTTCAAAACTCTAGCACCAATATTATAAGAATTATCTCCCCATAAACTTAGATTTTTTTACTAGAAAAATGTTATTTTTTACTATAACTTTTTTAGTTTTAAAGGTATCTACTTCAAACTTCAAATACTTATTCCTTATCATCAATTACATTTTATGTGACAGTGTTCATAACTCTTAAAGCAATTTTTACAGATTTATCTCTCTTTGAACTTAGGATTTTCTTTAGAAATATTATAACTTCTTTACTTTTTAAGGTATCTCCTTCAAACTTCAAATATATATTTCTTATCATAACACACATGTTGTGTGACAAGGTTCATAACTCTAGCGTGACTATTTCTAGAATTATTTCCCTTGATCTTGGAATTTATGTTAACATATGTTAATTTTATGCTCCCACAGAGTGGGAGCATATAGCGTTGCACTTGTCCGTCCGAGTGTCCGTCCGTACGTCTGTCTGTCCATCCATCTGTCCGTACGTCCCGAAATCTTGTGAACGCAACTCCTCTTAAACCGGATGGCAGATTTTGCTTAAACTTCCAGGGATGATCAACCTTAATGTGTAGATGGTAGTTAAGGAAGGAATTTTTGCTGCGATCAAATTTAACAGAATTATGGCCCTTTGTTGATTTTTTCACCATATACCATATAGAAATTTTGTGAACGCAACTCCTCTTAAACCGGATGGCAGATTTTGCTTAAACTTCCAGGGATGATCAACCTTAATGTGTAGATGGTAGTTAAGGAAGGAATTTTTGCTGCGATCAAATTTAACAGAATTATGGCCCTTTGTTGATTTTTTCACTATATACCATATAGAAATTTTGTAACGCAACTCCTCTTAAACCGGATGGCAGATTTTGCTTAAACTTCCAGGGATGATCAACTTATATGTGTAGATGGTAGTAAAGGAAGGAATTTTTGCTGCGACCAAATTTAACAGAATTATGGCCGTTTGTTGATTTTTCCACTTTATACCATATAGAAATTTTGTGAACGCAACTCCTCTTAAACCGGATGGCAGATTTTGCTTAAACTTTCAGGGATGATCAACCTTAATGGCAGTAAAGGAAGGAATTTTTGCTGCGACCAAATTTAACTAAATTATGGCCCTTTGTTGATTTTTTCACTATATACCATATAGAAATTTTGTGAACGCAACTCCTCTTAAACGGGATGGCAGATTTTGCTTAAACTTCCAGGGATGAACAGCCTTAATGTGTAGATAGAAGTAAAGGAAGGAATTTTTGCTGCGACCAAATTTAACAGAATAAGGGCCCTTTGTTGATTTTTTCACTATATACCATATAGATATTTTGTGAACGCAACTCCTCTTAAACCGGATGGCAGATTTTGCTTAATATTCGAGGGATGAACAACCTGAATTTGTAGATGGTAGTAAAGGAAGGAATTTTTGCTGCGACCAAATTTAACAGAATTATGGCCCTTTGTTGATTTTTTCACTATATACCATATATAAATTGTCAGTGGGGGCATCCGTGTCCTTTGGACACAGTTTTAGTTTTACTATAACTTAATACATATTAATATATAATTGATTTTTCTTTCATAGTTTTGTCCTCCTTACTGCGTCCAGTATTTTATTAGTCGAGCTTGGCTGTCTCATGTGACAGCTCTTGTTATCAATTGTTTTTTTCGGTATTTCGCTTGTATATAGTGTAAATAGTTATTAAAATTAATAAATATCCAAGCTACAGTTTTATATACTTTTGATATGAAAATGTAATAGATTGTGCTTTGTGAATATTTAATCATCTCAAAATGATCAAAATGTCATACATTGTTGGAAATTCAATGAGACTATTTTAAGGAAACATTTGCTTTCTATTTGCTTGCTTGCTAATATAAATAAATATACTCTTTCAAAAATAGGTAGTGCTCCTACTTTAGAAGATCTTAAATGGAAACTCCTGTCCTTAAAAGCATAAAAAAGATGCCAATTAGTTCTCTAGTTGTTGCAACAACACAGAATTTTAGCTCCAAGAATATTTCAAGGTATTGTACTCACCCTGGTGTCGGCAATCGCGTCAGCTTCACAGCTTGGTTATTTTTTGCGGGCAAGTACAGTTACCATTGTCACAAAGATATCAATTTAATAAAAATACTTATTATGACAGCAGGCAGCTATTATTGTAGATAAAGGTTTAAACTTTTGACCAAAGCCTTACTGAAAAGCCATCCATAGTTATCTGACAGTTCCTATTGTTGATAGTAAAAACTTAGCAATAAGTTCTTGATAAATGATCCACCCGAACCAAAAAATACATACAAAAACTGGATTTGATTTAGACTATTCATTGACATTAATGGTAATGAACTCTGCCAATGCCCTGTGGCAAGTAACTATAAATATTTACTGTTACTGTTTCGTATTGCAGGCTGAGGAGTTCTTGATACGCTGTGGGGTGAAAGAGAACAGAGCTGGAGCCTAAGTTGATGCGCTCTATAAAACACAAAGTTTTGAAACTGCACTTAGCTTGTAATGATGACTATGAAACTGTGAGAAACAGACTGCTAGTAGAATTTTAATTTCATGATGAATGTTAAAATGATGGTTACATAGTCCTTTGAATCATGGTGGACGAGATGGTTGATGAAGATACATTTTCTGTTTTTAACTACATTCAACACAATAAGAAGTATGTTGGAGCCACAAGATTATACATGGGTATGCAAAACAAACCAATGATGTACTTCAGTGACTCTGAGGAAAGTGTGTCCAGCGGAAATGTCATCAAAACGAAGCAAACTGGGAAATGTAGGTTGAGCTAATCGGAGCAAAGTGGCTCAGCAAATGCGCAAAAGGAGAAAAGTGTGTCAAGAGAATTCAAGGACTTGAAAAGTAGAGGTGATAATTTAGAATCAGTAGATCGATTACGTCGATGCTTATTAATTCTGTCCAGTATATGCCACCGATCCAAAAAATAGTCTGTTACCTGTAAAGAAATGTGATGTGACTTGCTGGAATCTTATGCCAGGACTTAAATAAAATGATGGTCATTAAAGTAATGGAGCATTAATTTTTTACCTTCTTTGTTTCAATTTTAGCTTTTTCTAATGTAACTAGTTTCTAATATTTAAACTTTTTTATACTGATATTTCAAATTTTGATTGTATCTCTGTCAAAATCTCTAATATAGTGACAATTTTGAATACTTGAGCTTTGGCTGTAATACGATTAGCTCTTTGTTTTAATTCTGTTCAATAATACAAAAAAAATTATTTCAAAAGTTTGCTTTATTTTCTTTCTTCAGAAAAATGAATTGCACTGCCCTCTGAAGGTCCCTTCATATATAGTTTTCTTTTTCATTTATTTAGTTTAGTGTCATATTAAATAAATATGTAAGGAAATGAACGCTTTCATAGTCCTTTCTTTCAAGACCTTTTGTTAGACGAAAATATATTTGTTTAAAATTTTGGGGATTCATATAACAATAATTTATAATGTTAGTCCTAATACTAGCACATGTACTTCACCTCTTATTTTATGTACCAAAATGGTAATGGTGTGGAGTTTCCCAATACTAGAATGAGTTGTTGTGTACCTGGATTTTGTTCAATTAATGAAGTTGTCTAATTATCTGGCTTTTATTATTACTCAGTTTGAAATATGTAAGAATTATTACCCAGCAAACATTACATATAGGACCGATGTCGGCCCGATATCATCTTCAATGTCGGCCCGATAACGACATCCGAAGTCGGCTCGACATCGGATGTGCAACCCGACAGAATATTGACTTTTATGAATGAAACTTTTGAATAAAAGAAAGAGAAATGAAGTTGTTTTTTCACTATTGTATGGGATGTTTATTAGTTATGAGTACAATTTAACAGAATTTATGTGTGAGTTGATTCTGCTTGTATTATTATTTCAGTCTTTGCTGTGTATTTTTATTATTCTTATATGCAGTCATTTGATGCTAAAACAACAATATGATGCTACATGTATGTTTTCCCTTGAATGAGTCCGAATAAGTACAGGGTTCAACTTCGTTGTCCGTCTGTCTGTCTGTCTGTCCGTCCGTTTGTCTGTCCGTCACACTTTTGTGTCCGCTCCACAACTCTACTAAAAGTGGTATCCACTTGAAACTTGATAGGAAGCTATATCACATAAAAAAAGTGCAGAGCAAAAGAACCATGACTCTTCCTTTCATAGTTTATGAAATATTGCCCTTTGTAAATTTCTATATTAAATTCTTGTCCGGGCTATATAAAAAGTATAATATATATCATTTTGAAACTTTGTAAGTAGGTTAAGTACATATATGTGAAGTGTATTACACAATAACCATAACTCTTTTTTCATAGATTAAGAGTTATTACCCTTCGTAAATTTCAATAGTTAATACATGTCCGGGCCATATTTCAGATAGGTCAATACATCTCATTCGCACATACGCAGAAAAAGATGAGC
This sequence comes from Ruditapes philippinarum, assembly GCF_026571515.1. Classification (NCBI taxonomy): domain Eukaryota; kingdom Metazoa; phylum Mollusca; class Bivalvia; order Venerida; family Veneridae; genus Ruditapes; species Ruditapes philippinarum. The sequence goes on along the minus strand of NW_026854203.1, from coordinate 63,926 downwards.
ACTTTTGCAACATGCAGCGCTGTTGAAAATAAATATAAGCGTTACAATTTGGCCTTCATGTTAAAAGAAACATTCCATTCTGTAATATATGAGGCGAGACATAGCTACTTCCGTTTCCGAAAGGACCCGTCCAGTTTAAAGTTTGGTTTGAGATCACAATGTAAAAACATTCTTTAAATAATATAAAACTTATTAATATCTCATATTCTAGCTGTATATTTTATACTGGTAATATTCAATCATAGCATTTGTATCAATGGATTATCTTTTGATATAATATCTGTAATTTAAGCAAGATTTTTTCCCAATTCATATAGTGTTACCCATAAAATTTAAACTCTGCTTGGAGATACCTAATTTTTTAAAGTTAAACGTGCATTTCTTTTGCCTACTTTTGGATATTTTGTATCTCTATTGTATTATAACATGCATTTTTCTGAGATTTACAGAAAGAAGAAAAAGAGATTGTGTCACTACGCAACATAGTGAGTCGGAAGCTTTGCTGCTGTTGTTTGACAGCAATACTGATTACGTTCATAACAGTTTTTATTTGCAATCAATTATCAACCTCCACTTCATCAGCAACTTTGCTCTGCTCAGTACAGCAATACAATTCAGCAGTATTGTACATCATGTTTGGTATTTCAGAAAGAGATCTTACATTCTTCATCTTTCGAACACGATGCTTATTCCAATGGTGTGCATGATGTTGAAGTTCATTACGAATTGCAGTAATGAAACAGAACTTCAAGCAATATATATCAAGAACGTTGTCTGTTTGCAAAACACCACTCAAATTAATCCATGCACGTCTGTTATAGGGATTATCTCAAATATTGCCAAAACCATTCGATCCTTTGGTTGTGATTCGATGAACTATCCATTACAGCACATCTTGTAAACATATCATTATGGTGAGAACGAAGAAGCGTTTAGACATCAGCAATATTTACATATTCTGTAGCCGGTCCATATGAACGGAACCTTATTGAGCTCACGAATTGAATTTAAAAAAATGGTGCAAGTCAGACATGGATTTTTGTTTATTTCGTCTACTTTGAGCCAAATCAACCTTCTGCTCCAACCATCTTTTGCCCCATGAATACAAATCCCTAAAGGCTTTCATTTGTCGTTTCCATCTATATGCCACATATTGTTTGAACCTTTAAGTCTCTGTAATTGATGCAGCTCTTTGTGGATCGTTACAGATACAGTGTATTACGTCCCTTACAGTGGACTTACAAAACCGGGGGGGGGGAGGAATTTTAGTACCGAATCTTAGAATGTATAGTCCGACTATTAGTAGTACATGTAATGTAAATGGAATGAGAGACACGAGTTTAATATGTATAATTCGTCAATTTTCTGGTCATCCATTCCAGCCCCAGAGAGTAAGAAGCGCATATAGCAATAACATTTCGCATTTGTCATTTCGCTATTAATCATTAGCAAATGTCATTTCGCAAATTGCATTTCGCATTCATCATTAGCAAATGTCATTTCGTAAATTGCAATTGGCATGGCAGAATGGCGTTCCATATATAACAGAAGTAGTCCGAACAAATTGGAAAACGCTGACGATATGCACAACTAGACATGGTACTGGTCAAACCTGTAAACTTTGGATGAACTTGCACCAATAGTTTATGAGAAACAGTCTGGGGATGGACAAACGGACGGACGGACAGACGACGGAGAAGTAATCCCTATTTGTCGTCACTACTTCGTAGATGCGGCACAAAATAGGGTTACGCTTGCGATCGTAAATGGAAGTCCAGTCGAATAGTGTTTCTATAAATAAGGAGAATAGAAAACCCGATTTCTAAATTTTATTTCTAAATTCTGTTTAAGCTCACCTGAGCATACTTTAATCGTTTTTCAATGTCCGCAGTTTCTCTAAATCACTCGATGGATTGCGACCAAACTTCACATGTATCCCATGCATAAGTACTTAGAAGGGCACCTGAGCTTAAAATAGACTTTTAAAATAAAATCCTCTATTCAGATACTACAATGCCATGAGCTATATAAGATTTTGGGGATGCATCATCATCTCCTTGTGGTCCACTACTAAAGTTATATATAATATACCCCTTGGGAACAAATAACCTCGCCTCAGGGGTCACAAAGTTTATTATAGAAAATACATTTAAGTCTTCTTTTGTGAAACAACAATGCACAAATATGGATATTTGTCATGCAGCATGTAGTAGACATCTACCAAACATTCTCGAAGTCATTCTACTGGGGTCACTTAGTTTACATCGTCTTCAAAATTTTCTCAATGCTCGGAGTTAAGATATTTTGTATGTAGTATCACTGTGTCGTCCTCAACGAAACTTGTGTAAATGTCAAAGTTTATTTTATAGACTTGAATAGTATAACATATTTAATTAGGTTTTCTTATGTGAAATTAAATACACAGAGTTTAGATATTTGTCACATTTAGAAGCAGACATCTACTATAATTCATTGGTAAAAAATAACAAACCCAATGTGACCTCATTACTTTGATTTTGAAATCTATCTAGAGCTATCATTGCCTTTTGTCATTTAAAACTATTGAAACGTAACAAAAACCGTGCATGCGCAATGAAGCAGATGACCTAATAGCAATGGAAGGACTTTTTATTTTCTGTTTCATTTTTTATTTGTCCGGGAGTATTTGGAAAATTGAACTTCGGAGGATGGCATTTTTCAAATTTGATTAAGGTAATTTTTTTACAGACTTTGTGCAGTCTTTAAATAACTTACTATACTCATTATAATTTACAGTCTATATGGATTTTAGCCAATATTAAGACAAACAACGCACTTTTTTTTAAAAAGTTATTCAAAGTTGATTCTGTTTAATTGGCAATACATATAGGCGATATATAAGATTTAAAAGGTACTTCTCACATTCCAATACAGGTCTCACTAACTTTTTCAGCAGGTGGTATGCCGGACCACTGGATCCAAAATTCAGGTGGTCCTTTCTGAACACAGGTGGTCCATCTTTTTTTTTTTACACATTTGTTTTAAGGAAACTTCAGATTTAGAAGAACTACACTTAAAATTGGTGACAGAGACATATTTATTATTAGATTTATAACAACTGAAGAAAATATGTATTTTTTCCTATTTCAATCTAATCAGATAGTAAGTCATTGTAATCCTATATATTATTTATTATCTCATTGAAAAATACATGACAGTACTCATGCTTCTTCCGCAACTCAAGTTAAGGAATAGTGAAACCATTTGTGAATGACTTATTTCCTTACTGTTATTCATATACTCATGGCTGTTTCCTGGTACATCTTATAATAATAATAATTGCTTTTTATAGATTAACATTTTTAATTAAACTATCAAGTTATTATATTCTTGTCTTTGAAACAATGATCAGCCTTGTCACATCCATACAGAGTGACCATTTGCTCACTTAGGTAACTCATTTGTACAGATAATTAAAAGTCTAATACCAATCTCTCAGACTTTTGAATGAACTGTTCCAAGTTCACAGCTCATAAATTTACCAGGTAAAGGGTGACATCGACTAAAATAGGTTGAATATATTTTGGTTGCTTAACTCAATGTACATGTAAATGGAAAGCTACTAGAGATGTGTTTGTAGAAGATGCCATGAAGGTCTAAAAGTGGACTTCCTGGTATTCAAATAATTGATAATTAAAAATTTAGAACAATGAAAAATTCTATAATTAAGCCCATTTTTATAACTACCATGTCAATATGTATTGAAAAATTGTAAACCTGTTGCTACCCCGTTGTTTCCTTGAGTAACATTTTTTACGCATTGCCTCGTACTCACTTCAACAAAGATTAATTATATTATGAAGCTTATAGTGGACGCATTCGAGACTGTGTCTTTATTTTCTATGCAATCAATCGAAAATAAATTCTGTATAAAATGAATTACAGTTTCCCCACAAAATATATTTGAAAAGTGCCGATACTCGCCGATCAATATCGTTAAACCTGTGTAACAGTTGAGTACAATATATGAAAAAAATCACATTTTCCGGCGTTACCGTGAAGCACTATTCAGGTACATCGGCGTTACCTCATTAAATGACTTGAATCACATTTTATCAGTTTATTTCAATTTTCTATATCACCAGACGTTTAGTAAATGTCACTCGCCTACTAAAAATCGAAATTATACGGTAAAATATTCATTGGTGTATATACTTATAAGAGTTGACAAAAAGCCAAAATCTCGCTCAAAACGGTGGTCAAGTCATCATTTTCACGAATGGTCTTGAAAAATAAACAATTTCGTGGAAATGCTATTGATGAGGGAAAAAGAGTAATGTCTTCGCAGCCGTATACGGCTTTTCCTTTTTTTTTTCAGTTCAGTTAAGTAAAAAATAAATTGGTCAGTTTACTTACCGCATTGGAAATCCTATCCGCCATTTAATGCACAATTTTGTATTAATTATTGCACGAATCGTGCGTTATTTTCACATTCCGGCGTTACTGGATATACACGGTGATAAATGATAAACTGACACAGGTTGACAGTAAAATCTCACATTGAGCACATGCTGCTCATGTAAGCTAACAAGAGCACTGCTAGGCAGAGCATTATATGCCTGAAAGTGGGGTTTTTAAGTAAGGATGAAGCAATTGTAAGACATGGTAATTAAAGAAAGTATTACCTCCTTCAAATAACAATCCTCCGTTGAAGTTTGAATATCGTTGGCCAAATGAAACTTAAGTTATGCTCCGGAAACTGTTTTCACTTTTAAGGTAACATAGACCTTTGACCTTTGACCTTGTGATCCCAAAATCAATAGGGATCTTCTACCCAATATGGACTTTATCCTAAGAAGTTTGAACACTGTGGGCCAAATGGAACTGAAGTTAAGTTCCGAAAATGTTTTCAGTTTTAGAATGATAGTGCCTTTGACCTTATGACCCCAAAACCAAAAGGGGACTTCTACCCAATATGGACAATCATCCTATGAAGTCTGGGCCAAAATGTTATGTTCCGGAAACTGTTTTCAGTTTTAAGGTAATAGTGACTTTGACCTTTGACCTTGTGTCACCAAAATCAATAGGGATCTTCTACCCAATATGGACATTATCCTATGAAGTTTGAATATTGTTGGCCAAATGGAACTTAAGTTATGCTCCGGAAACTGTTTTCAGTTTCAAGGTTATATTGACCTTGACCTTTGACCTTGTGACACAAAAATCAATAGGGTTGTTCTACCCAATATGGCCAAAGTTTGAACACTGTGGGCCAAATGGAACTTAAGTTATGCTCCGGAAACCAAATTTCTAACGGACGGGCGGACGGACGGACGCCAGGGGGTATATCATAATATGCCCGAAATTCCTTCGGGCATATAAAAAGCAAGCATTCAAACAATTAAATAACATTATAAGATGTACTGTATCTATGAACTGATAAAGGGTAATGAGGCAAAGTCACACATAACAATCAAAGCACTGCAAGCACTGAGGTATACATTGCTTGACATCAAGACCATGTGATTTTAATCTACTGAACTCAATAGAAGTCATCTTCTGGTTACAGTCAATTTCGAACACAAATCTAGGCTTATTTAAGGAGGTGTTGTTCCTACAGACTAGTGCTGTGTTTTTCCAGGCAAGACTATATGGTTTGCGAAACTGAAGAGCAATACAGAAATCAGTTTGCAAAGACCGGTTTTTTATCTGCAGTATACAATGTTGAAATAGTAAAATAGAGTCTTCAGTGCTTTTATCTATTACTTTAAAAACAGGACAACATGCGGGTTTGTAGTCTATAACAATGTGGTATTGAATCATTCAGCAAGACTTAAAAGTTAGGTGAACATTTTTGTTTACATGCAAAACGCATTCACAGAAAAAAAAGGCACTCCATTGTGCAATCATTGATTCAAAATAAAAGCATTTGTACTTGACAAAATTTAGGCATCAAAGCCCTAAGCTCTAGCCTTGTACATTCTTAAATTTTTACTACAAGTACATTACGAAAATTAATGACCCCCCCCCCAACCCTCCCACAAGGCAAATTTTATCCCAGGGCTAAAATTAAAACAATCTTGGAAGAGGTCGACTACACAATGTTTCATGCCAAATATTTTACCTCTAGTCTTTGTCAATTCAGAGGAGAATACTGTTTAAGTTTTTTTTCTATACATGTATATACATTTAAGGAAATCCTAAGACACCATGGTTCCTGGTAAACCTTGTACCTTCAGACAAGATTTTTTTTAAAGTTTTTTACTTTATACATACCATATAATGAAAACCCAAAAAGACTCCTTGGCAGAGCCATTTTGACCCCAGGGCTATAATTTGAACAATAGTGATAGAGGTTTACTACACAGGTAAAGGTTTCATGCCAAATATCAAACATCTAGCCTTTGTCAATCCAGAGGAGAATATTTTTTATGTTTTTTTTATATACATGTTTATACATTTAAGGAAAACCTATGACACCCTGGTGCTATTTCACTAGGGGCAACATTTGAACAACTTTGGTAAAGGACGTACTGATGATACTATTTACCAAGTATCTAAGCTCTAAGCCTTAAACCTTCTGACAAAAAGATTTTTTAAAAAGTTTTTGCTATATACATGTAAGGAAAACCTTAATATATGACCCCAGGGGTGAGGCTAATTTTGACCCTTGGGCTGTAACATGAATAATCTTGGTAGAGGTTAACTACCAAATATAACATGACAAATATCTAACCTCTAGTCTTTGTCAATTCAGAGGAGAAGATTTTAAGTTTTAACTACATACATATCAGGAAAATCTATGAACCCTAGTGCAGGGCTAATTTGACCCCCAGGGTATAATGTGAAAATCTTGTGAATGTCTACCAGACAATGCCTTTTGCAAAATATCTATGCTCTAGGCCTCATTTAAGTCTTTGAACAACTTTGGAAGCCCTTTACTCATGGAACAATCCTGTCAAGGTTGGTTGAAATTGGACAAGATGTTTTCAAAAGATGTTAACTATATAATGTATAAAACACACACACATGCATGCATACACACACAAAAGAGGAGAATCGCTATATGCCAACACAGCATCTTCATGCATCAGACCAGCAGTCCAACACTTTTTCAAAAAATAAAATAACAATTACATTGTTGATGTGTTGAAAACCTTGTGAAATTTAATAAAAGCTTTATAATACATGTATCTAGAATAAACTTTCATTTTTTCATTCCAAACTGTAAACAAACAATATGAGGTATGGTACATGTTATGGTCAACCAAGTGGATCTCATTGGAGCTAGGTGGAGAGGAGTGTGGGAATCCAAAGATTAGTAAATCATGTTTGCTTACTGAGTGCATCAGAAAGTATTTAAGCAGTAAGTTGAAATTTATATGACATAATGCACTTTATGTGTGTTAATATGCTATATATCAAAATTAATTACTCAATATCTTTTTATGTTAACTATAAACTTAAAGAATTAATAAATTTCTTTTATATAATCTATGAATTCAGTTAATAGTATCTATTTTGGTTTGATTTTTATCACAGTCTGTGCTTTTTGTGATACCATACTATTGTTTCCGACACCTTTACTCCAAGTAAGCAAATGAAGTAATTGAAGACCAGGACCTTGAGTGTAGTAACTTCCTTTCTGAGTGGGGGATCTGAACATCACTGTCTGTCCTGCCCACCATGTCTCGATATCGGATTTGTCTTGGTACAGACCACCCTGTCTCATGGTCTGCAAGGTCCTGCATGTATGGCCAGCTGGGACTGTTTAATGTCACCGAGGAGAACTCCATATAGTTTTTTGACAATCAATAAATATTTTACAATCCAATAGGAAAAAAAATGATTCATGTAGTATCTTTTTTAGCTAAATCCTTTCAAGCTATCATCATCGTGTACAATAAAACTTACTGGTAAGGAGTTAATTAAGGGCTTCTCCCCCTAATACAAAAAGGTCAAATTAAGAAGTAGTACTGTTACAATGCCTTATCAAAAATAAAGTCACATATATAGACAATAACTTAATATTTAACAATATTGATTTAATACAAATAAATCATTAATATATGCAGTCCAGCCAATAATGAGCTGAAAATATTTATCAATTTCAAAGAGTGAGAAAATGAAATGCAGCCTGACTAAAACTCAAACCAGAGACACTCAGAATACCATACCTCAGCACTACCAAAAAACCCAGAACCCTTGGAATACCATACAGCAGCTCTACAGCTTAAATATTTTCAGTCTCATAGTTCTATGCATTGACATAATCCACAGCATATTGAAATTTTTCCTTTTTCATTGGCACACTTAAGTAACAAAGTGAATCAGTAATGTACCATCATAAACATATATTGGACCCTAAAAGTAACAGGGTGAAAATATCACAGGGTGAGAAAAATGTGCAGTTTGACCGGAATCAAACCTGAATCAGAATATTATACATGTATGAGGGCTGTACTGACTCACTCAGCTGAGCTATCTAGCTGGCAATGTCAATAATCTATTACACATGGGCATAGAAGTCAAAGAAAAATTCTTTGATAATGACCCATTATTTAAAGTAAATCATATCAGAGACATTCTTTGAAAATGATATCATTTCATTTTTGACCCACAGTTATTACCACTACCTCCTAATGGGCCTAATTAAACTGAGCCTGCAGAATTTTATAATTTTGCTGTCTGTCAGACATGGCAATTTCTTATGGGTTTCATCTTTATCTCCATTTGAAGGGATGTAACTCATGTTTACTAAATAGTTTGTTCTTATCTGTCTATCTTAGCCAATACAGACTATTCTAGCTGTATATAAACATAAAAAATCTTTTATATTAACAAACAGAACATAATAAGATGAAAAATTTACCAGTTGGAGAAATTCATCAAATGGATGGAGGTCCAGGAATGATGAATATGGATAGAAATATTTTTTTTTGACTGGCTTTATGTACCTTCTAGTTATTGTGGCAAGGAATTTTATAATTATTCAGTTAAACCTGGTTTTACAGTTAAGATTTCATCATAAAAATATCTTCAGGACTCTAAATAAATTCATATTTGTGGTATCAGGGGAAATTAAATTATTATTTGTGCTAAATCTGATCATAAACATCAATCTAAATATTCAGAATGTACCTGTGTTGAGTGTCATATTTCAATCTTCACTTTGGTTATCCCAGGTCAACCCTTTTTTTTACTAATAGATTTAATTTAACTGCCCATGCAATCATAAGCTCATATATGGCTAATAATTTTACCTTTAAATATCAATAGTCTAAGGAGTTATGGAAAAAATGTTAAGGGTGGCTCAGCCTGACTGAGTGATTTGATTGTAAATAACATATTTCAAAATATATTTCTGGACTCAACATGCTTTCAAAACACTGTAAAAAAACTGTCAAATGATGAATATTCATTTGGATTTGTTACCCAAAATCTGTGTGATTCTAGCACTTCATTTTTTCTAGGATTGCAATAGCTTTCTATTTTGTCAAATAATTTTGTCACTTTCAGTTTATGTTCTGCATTTGCCCATGTAAATTGATTACTTTAGGTCCAGCACAGTGTAATAGGATATTTACTTGTATCTTTTCATCTTTCTCAGCATTTCCACTGGCAGTCAACACTGGTAAAGTAAATTTCCATTGGCGCTTCCGTTTGATAAAGTTATGTGATATGTTACCATTTTCAACATCTAAATGTCCAAGGGGTCTAAACGTATCTGCCATGATTGTCAGTTCGAATAATACCGATTACGAAGGCTAAATTCGAATAATATTGAGTACAAATCCTTAGTTCGAATTATATTGAGTACGAATCTTCCCCTTCCGAAAATGGCTTTTGGACGATATATTTCACTAAAGTGGCAGAAATACTTCACACTGCAGGTGTGAAACAAATAATTGCATACTCCTCCGATGCCACCACGTTGATATGGTTCTATTATATGCATTATATGACAATACGTTTTCAGAACGTAAACTTTAATCCATTCATACAGCCGCTTACAATGTGACATAACACTAAATAAGACATATATATCTGTATATGCTCGTTTTCTAAAACAGTTTGAAACAGAAAAAGTATGCAAGTCTATATTTAAAAGTAAATAAGGTTTACTTGTTTGATTTAATATTAATTTTGGATGTTGGACATATTTTTATACAGAGTCTATCGTAATTCATTCATTCTTGCACGCGCATGCGTGGATACGAAGTTTGAAGCGTAGGTTTACACAATGCTTTTATGAATGAATTAGAAATTTTCATATTTTTTGCTTTCATGTTTAGAAAATGTTTATTTAAACTGAAAGTGCATAGTTTTGAACTTTCAACGCTTATTGACCACTATGCAAACAGTATATTAATAAAAAGTGATTTTAATGTGACAATCCTGCAAAATGAGGATCTACTTTTATCGTGGTTTCATCCAAAGGTGGATGTTGTTCAGCAAAACAGGTTAGGTGTACTAAATCTGAAATACAGCTATAACTCTGTATACATTGCAAGCAATGTATACAAAAACTAAATGAACTAGCAATATTGAACAATCATTGCATTCATATCGTAAACTATTTACGCGGTTTAAATTAAACAAATGTGATGCTTTGAGGGTACCCGTGCGTAAGTTACCTGAGATATAAGAATTCAAAAGCAAAGAGAAATCGCATGCCGCTACAAAACCGAAAGTATTTTTTTAATTTTACTTTATTTTTGAATAATTATTGCAATTTGTCCGAAGATGATATATAAATGAACGCATGTTATATTTATGATGCATATATAATCAAATAAGCCCGAAAAAAATGTCGGGGCGGTGGCGAGTTATGGCATGTCAAATTTATATAGCTTACTGTGAAGTTGCAGTAATTCAAAAATGGGCAAACAGCACATAAATAAAACATTCTTGTTTTCCGTGGTATACTACTTTATAACATGACATACGTCCTTTCCCTGATAGAATGCAATTTCTTTGGATTGTTATCCATCGCTGTTCTTTTTCCAGCTCAGAATGGCCTGTGCATGTGCAAAGAGGGTACTGTTTGCGTAGATTTCGCAAAGAGGGTACCGCTATTGATATGCACCGTGGCTTGAAATTCATGTAGGTCAGTTTTGTTTACATTTCGAAGCTTGGTATCTTCAGAAAACTGACCAGTCACTTGGGGTGTGGAGCTCAAAACGCCTTTAAAATTCACATAAAATGTGTATTTGTCAATCACAGCACATGTATAATATTCATATATGTAAAAAAATAATATAAGCCGTTTTGAAAAAGAAAAACAGTCGGAGATTATTGGCGACATATAGGGATCATTTATCCGTCGTCTGTCCGTCCGTCTGTCCGTCCTTCACAAAACTTGTCCGGACTACTCCTCAGAAACTACTGGTGCAATTTCTTGCCAACTTTACAGGAATGATAAGTACAATTTTATGGCCCTTTAATGATTTTCATTTTCAAAGTTTGTCCAGAGTACTTCTGTTATACCACTGAAGCAATTTCAATGAAAATTTAAAGGATTGATCTGCAGCTCGTGTATTTGCGCATATTATACGGGTTTTCTGGTTGAAAATATTTTGGCGGAGTTATGGCCCTTGAATAAAAAAGGTGTCTTGTGTGTTGCCAGCTACACATAATCTTGACTGGACTATTTCTTAGAAAACACTGGTGCAATTGTATCCAAACTTTACAGGAATGATCAGTACCAAGTGTAGTTGTGCATATCGTTCCCTTTTAGGTTTAATGATTTTTGTCAGAGTTTTGGCCCTTTAATTATTTTATGCCCCCTTCAAGAAGATGGGGTATATTGTTTTGATATTAATTTCGGTCGCTCGGTCTGTCAATCAGTCTCTCGGTGTTTCCTTCGGTAAACCACACGCCGATTATCTCTAAAACTATCACAAAGTCTCCATATTTCACATAGTGATTGGTCACAACCAGAAGATGACCCCTATATTGATTTTGGTGTCACGTAGCAAAGGTCAAAGTCACAGGGACCTTTAATGTCAGAATGGTTTCCGCTCATTATTTTGAAAACTATTTATCACAAAGTCTTCATTATTTTTCTTTTTTCTATAATGTACCCATTTATGGCAAGTTTCTATAACAAAATTACCAATAATCTTTTATATTAACAAACAGAACATAATAAGATGAAAAATTTACCAGTTGGAGAAATTCATCAAATGGATGGAGGTCCAGGAATGATGAATATGGATAGAAATATTTTTTTTTGACTGGCTTTATGTACCTTCTAGTTATTGTGGCAAGGAATTTTAAAATTAGTCAGTTAAACCTGGTTTAACAGTTAAGATTTCATCATAAAAATATCTTCAGGACTCTAAATAAATTCATATTTGTGGTATCAGGGGAAATTAAATTACTATTTGTGCTAAATCTGATCATAAACATCAATCTAAATATTTAGAATGTACCTGTGATGAGTGTCATTTTTCAATCTTCACTTTGGTTATCCCAGGTCAACCCTTTTTTTACTAATAGATTTAATTTAACTGCCCATGCAATCATAAGCTCATATATGGCTAATAATTTTACCTTTAAATATCAATAGTCTAAGGAGTTATGGAAAAAATGTTAAGGGTGGCTCAGCCTGACTGAGTGATTTGATTGTAAATAACATATTTCAAAATATATTTCTGGACTCAACATGCTTTCAAAACACTGTAAAAAAAACTGTCAAATGATGAATATTCATTTGGATTTGTTACCCAAAATCTGTGTGATTCTAGCACTTCATTTTTTCTAGGATTGCAATATATTTCTATTTTGTCAAATATTTTTTTCACTTTCAGTTTATGTTCTGCATTTGCCCATGTAAATTGATTACTTTAGGTCCAGCACAGTGTAATAGGATATTTACTTGTATCTTTTCATCTTTCTCAGCATTTCCACTGGCAGTCAACACTGGTAAAGTAAATTTCCATTGGAGCATCCGTTTGATAAAGTTATGTGATATGTTACCATTTTCAACATCTAAATGTCCAGGGGGTCTAAACGTATCTGCCATGATTGTCAGTTCGAATAATACCGATTACGAAGGCTAAATTCGAATAATATTGAGTACAAATCCTTAGTTCGAATAATATTGAGTACGAATCTTCCCCTTCCAAAAATGGCTTTTGGACGATATATTTCACTAAAGTGGCAGAAATACTTCACACTGCAGGTGTGAAACAAATAATTGCATACTCCTCCGATGCCACCACGCTGATATGGTTCTATTATATGCAATTATATGACAATACGTTTTCAGAACGTAAACTTTAATCCATTCATACAGCCGCTTACAATGTGACATAACACTAAATAAGACATATATATCTGTATATGCTCGTTTTCTAAAACAGTTTGAAATAGGAAAAGTATGCAAGTCTATATTTAAAAGTAAATAAGGTTTACTTGTTTGATTTAATATTAATTTTGGATGTTAGACATATTTTTATACAGAGTCTATCGTAATTCATTCATTCTTGCACGCGCATGCGTGGATACGAAGTTTGAAGCGTAGGTTTACACAATGCTTTTATGAATGAATTAGAAATTTTCATATTTTTTGCTTTCATGTTTAGAAAATGTTTATCTAAACTGAAAGTGCATAGTTTTGAACTTTCAACGCTTATTGACCACTATGCAAACAGTATATTAATAAAAAGTGATTTTAATGTGACAATCCTGCAAAATGAGGATCTACTTTTATCGTGGTTTCATCCAAAGGTGGATGTTGTTCAGCAAAACAGGTTAGGTGTACTAAATCTGAAATACAGCTATAACTCTGTATACATTGCAAGCAATGTATACAAAAACTAAATGAACTAGCAATATTGAACAATCATTGCATTCATATCGTAAACTATTTACGCGGTTTAAATTAAACAAATGTGATGCTTTGAGGGTACCCGTGCGTAAGTTACCTGAGATATAAGAATTCAAAAGCAAAGAGAAATCGCATGCCGCTACAAAACCGAAAGTATTTTTTTAATTTTACTTTATTTTTGAATAATTATTGCAATTTGTCCGAAGATGATATATAAATGAACGCATGTTATATATGATGCATATATAATCAAATAAGCCCGAAAATAATGTCGGGGCGGCGGCGAGTTATGGCATGTCAAATTTATATAGCTTACTGTGAAGTTGCAGTAATTCAAAAATGGGCAAACAGCACATAAATAAAACATTCTTGTTTTCCGTGGTATACTACTTTATAACATGACATACGTCCTTTCCCTGATAGAATGCAATTTCTTTGGATTGTTATCAATCGCTGTTCTTTTTCCAGCACAGAATGGCCTGTGCATGTGCAAAGAGGGTACTGTTTGCGTAGATTTTGCAAAGAGGGTACCGCTATTGATATGCACCGTGGCTTGAAATTCATGTAGGTCAGTTTTGTTTACATTTCGAAGCTTGGTATTTTCAGAAAACTGACCAGTCACTTGGGGTGTGGAGCTCAAAACGCCTTTAAAATTCACATAAAATGTGTATTTGTCAATCACAGCACATGTATAATATTCATATATGTAAAAATAATATAAGCCGTTTTGAAAAAGAAAAACAGTCGGAGATTATTGGCGACATATAAGGAGCATTTATCTGTCGTCTGTCCGTCCGTCTGTCCGTCCTTCACAAAACTTGTCCGGACTTCTCCTCAGAAACTACTGGTGCAATTTCTTCCCAACTTTACAGGAATGATAAGTACAATTTTATGGCCCTTTAATGATTTTAATTTTCAAAGTTTGTCCAGAGTACTTCTGTTATACCACTGAAGCAATTTCAATGAAAATTTAAAGGATTGATCTGCAGCTCGTGTATTTGCGCATATTATACGGGTTTTCTGGTTGAAAATATTTTGGCGGAGTTATGGCCCTTGAATAAAAAAGGTGTCTTGTGTGTTGCCAGCTACACAGAATCTTGTCTGGACTATTTCTTAGAAAACACTGGTGCAATTGTATCCAAACTTTACAGGAATGATCAGTACCAAGTGTAGTTGTGCATATCGTTCCCTTTTTGGTTTAATGATTTTTGTCAGAGTTTTGGCCCTTTAATTATTTTATGCCCCCTTCAAGAAGATGGGGTATATTGTTTTGATATTAATTTCGGTCGCTCGGTCTGTCAATCAGTCTCTCGGTGTTTCCTTCGGTAAACCACACGCTGATTATCTCTAAAACTATCACAAAGTCTCCATATTTCACATTCTGATTGGTCACAACCAGAAGATGACCCCTATATTGATTTTGGTGTCACGTAGCAAAGGTCAAAGTCACAGGGACCTTAAATGTCAGAATGGTTTCCGCTCATTATTTTGTAAACTATTTATCACAAGTCTTCATTATTTTTCTTTTTTCTATAATGTACCCATTTATGGCAAGTTTCTATAACAAAATTACCAATAATGTGAGCAAAGGGCTAGAAAGGGGGGCATATGTGTCGTTCGACATTTCTTGTTATTTTCAAAGTGTGTCCGGAATACTCCTACAATTTCATTAAATTTTACAGGATTGATTGGTAGCTCACGTACATCCACACATATAATAGGTTTCACGCTTGAATTTTTTTGGCCGAGTTATGGCCTTTCAATAAAAAAGGTGTTTTTTATTTGAGTCACCAGCCACTTGTTTGGAGTACTCTTCGAAAGCTATTTGTGCAGTTTCATCAATACCTTATTAGAAATGATCATGACTATATTTTGTTCTGCGATCAGAAAATACAAATATGTTGATAAGATGCACAGCAAAATATAATATGCTGACATTCAATCTCTGTCACAGAATTTCACGACAAACTTAACAACAAATAGGTTTCAAAATAGCTTTAAACTAACGATTTAAAAGAAAGAAATATTATTATTTTGTTACAAATATCCAACAAATTACAATGCATTCAAAGTTTAAAAGTAGCGTTGGCTTATAGAATTGGCAAGAAATGCACAACCACAAAATACGCGGATAAATATCAATTAAATCAATGAAAATGCTATTTTCAGCGATGTCGATTACCGAATACTACACAAATAAATCTGACTGTCGAGTAGTGGAAAATACACATGTTGGACTGTTTTGGCGAGAAGATTTTCGCTAAATTATTTACATCAGTGATAAACAACAGGTTTATCGTGAACAAAATACCTCGAAATCAATAAGGATTAGGCACCCGACATGGAAATTCTAAATTTAGAATTATTTGATTTTTTTAAGCTTCGCCGTGGTGCAGGGATAACGCGCTCGTGTAGGGTGTAAGAGGTCTGGGGTTCAAATTCCAGTCAAGGCAACTATTTTTTAAAATGTCTTTTTAAAGAAGTAGTCACGATATGCAAGAATGAAGAGTGGCTGTCATAAAAAATGAACAAAAATGATTTTTAATGCAACTCTAGTCATGCTCCCGTATGTATAAAACTCAAACTGTTTAAGTAAAAATCTAAACGCAGTCGCTGCATCTCCGTGCCCTGTAAGATGAATTATAATATGTATAAAACAAATTTATACAGGAAAATGCATACATATATACAGTACGATTTAGATTGCATAGATACCTAAGATCTTGCAGCCTTTTGATTGATTTAAAGATTTTTGTCAGAATAATGTCCCTTTTATTATTTTTATTTTTCAAAATGTGTACGGACTACTCTAATATCACAAATACAGTTTCAATGAAACTTTACAGAATTGATTGGTAGCTCGAGTACTTGCGCATATTATACGGGTTTTCCGGTTGAAGGATTTTCAGCCGAGTTATGGTCCTTGAATAAAAATGTGTTTTGCAATGTTGATGGCCCTTGTGTCAATTTAAAGCGTCGCTTGTTTATATTATTTCAGCATTGTTTGCTTATAAATGCTGATTTTAAGCGTCTTTTGACTGTATTCATTTTAAGTGTTATAATA
Source organism: Ruditapes philippinarum (assembly GCF_026571515.1). Classification (NCBI taxonomy): domain Eukaryota; kingdom Metazoa; phylum Mollusca; class Bivalvia; order Venerida; family Veneridae; genus Ruditapes; species Ruditapes philippinarum. The sequence goes on along the minus strand of NW_026854203.1, from coordinate 47,046 downwards.
TGAATAAGCTTTTTTATTTTTTAGAGTCATCAAACATATTGTAGAAAAGAAAACTTAAAGTATCAATCTTAATAAAAGATCATGGATTCAAAAGACAAAGACTACAGATTAATTACTCTTATTACTGACATTTGCCCAATACCTTTGAGGAAATATTTCATTGACTTAGCGAAGTCTGATACATGTCCAGGTGTCCCTTTTACAACGCTTGACCAGTATATGGTATACCGACACAGCGATGTTAAAACACTCATGTTTTCTAAAAAAATTATACGGCAAGATCAGTATGATTTGATTTATCCAAATGCTGACGAGACAAAATGGGACGTTACTATACTATCAGCTCTCTTGCTTGGACTTTTTGAGAATCAGATGAAGAAAGGTGAAAATAGTTTGATTAAAGTAATTCGTGAAAAACGCAACAAACTGCAGCACAAGCCGGGAAGCGTTGTCACAGATGATGCCAAATTCGATTCAGATTGGAATGATATTGAAACTGCGACACAAACTTTAGCACTGACAGTTGGTGGAACAACGTTTGAAAATGAAGTAACAGATCTAATTCAAGCAGTAAAGGTCAATAATCTTCCAAGACTAGGTGATACACTCAGAAGCTGGTATGAAAATATCATAATTGAACTTAAAAACGAAATCAAAGAACTCAAAGAAGAAACTGTTAAAATTAAGAAAACATCTGAATCATCTTTACAGATCCTTCAAAGTGTTTCTCATAAAAGACCTATTTCGAAAGGTAATGTTAATTTACTAGTAGTTACTAATGCGGTGTCTGTTTGATTACAGTACTATTCAATACACGGATTCAACTTCTTTCATAAACAATTTTACATTATAACTTCTTTATAACTACGTGAACGACGATACAAAGCAAATACATGGTAAACTATTTTAATTTTTATTTAAATGTTGATTATTTATATCATTTAAAAAGTCTCTTGCCATATTTTTGGAAATATATAATAATGACAAGTCCATAATTTCATCTTACAGGGGGACCAGCTAAAAAGGTATTGAAATTTGTAGACGTACGCGTGAACAAATTAAGAGGTAAGCAAAACTTTCACTCTCTTTTATTCAAAAGCACAAATATGCAAAATAAAGTTACAAGTATTGTTATATTGCGTAGTAGTACAATATCAGCAATGAATAATGCTTCAATCTGACCTTAAGTTATAATATTGCTTAAATAAGAGGAAATGCATGTATTTCTTAGAACTGAAGATAACTGAAGATAATTGAATAGTTCCCCCTGCATTAATTATAGTAAATAAGAGATGACTTCGCATAGTAAAACCTATCATCTGCTGTGTGACAGCTTAATAGTTTAAATCACAATGCGGAGATTAGAGAACAACTAGAAATATCTATTTACCAGACAAAGCAAATGGAAAAAGATGTATATATATTTTGTCGTTTTTGTGGTTGTTTTTTTTAAACATTGTCTCCCAAACTGTAGGATAATCTGAGTTATTTGACACTCAAAATGTTTTTTTTCATATAGTTCTGTCCATGTTTTATAGTTAATGACCTCTGGTAACTTAAATTAAACTAACATTGACGTGAAAAACAAACAGTTATCTAGGGAACGGCAATTTGGGCGAAAGCATAATTATTTGTTTATTTGTGGATTTTAGTTACCAGTATCTCTGCAAGTGTCTGACTGCTTATGCCACATGACTTTTGAACAACGGACTTAATGTTTTAGGTCAACTGTTACGAAAAAATTAATTTATTGGTGTACATGTAAAATAACCCTAGAATGAATTATGACCTGCAACATTAACATTGTTGTCCTATTTGTTTATTTCTAAGATACGAATTTCACCAATTTATTTTACAAACTTATTATTGTAAATAAAACGACTTATTCTAAGAATATTGAAAAACTTTTAGGATCTTGACTGACAAAGAACTTAATTTGTTTGCATTAAAGCAGCATAACTGCCGATTCATACGTCTAATTTTTATGAACATTTTATCGAATAAGTAAAATTTTGTGAAGTAAACAAAAAAAAGTACGCAATGCATACAACACTTTATTCCAAATAAATGGGTAATTTCACAATGCAAACGGCACTTTCATTCAACATGCATATTTGCAAATTAATAAAGAAGTCAGCAATGGCCTTTAAATACTGCGTAAGTCACGCAGTAGAAATATGTTAAAAATGTTGCAAAATAAATCATTAATTGCACAAAACATGTACATTTTTACAATGTTCTTGAATCTTGACTCTTTTAAACTTTTCAAAAATCTAACAATATTTTTATTTTGTTTGATTTGCTTAAAATATTTACCACATCTCAAGGTATGCAGCTGTAAGATCTTTTTTCTTAACTCTCATTTAAGAACTTGTTTGTTATCGTTTTCAGACTAAACAGAATATATTTTGCATTGTTATTACTTCAAAAAAAATGAAAGATAAAAGATATTCTTTACAAGCTCACATGAGCACAATGAGTAAAAACTAAAAAAAAAAATCTTGTCTTAAGAGCTTAGGTATTTGGTATATTATATCATCTTAACGTCCTCTACCATAGTTGTTGTTCAACGTTCGCCCCTATTGTAAAAATTTCCCTTATATAAATAACAAAATGTATTCAAGTGAGCGCTTTAAGGCCCATAATCCCCTTGTTATTTTATTTATTTATTGGTTATTGTTTATCTTATTATTTATTTTTGAAACAATGATGACTTTGCATACGTTGCATTATTTATTTTAGATAATTTTAGACAAACTATAGAAAGGCAATTACCAGAAGATTTTAAATGTCAACCGGAAGAACGTGAAATACTGCGTATTCTTGAAGAAAACCATTGTGTAGTAGTCACTGGCTCCGAAAACACCAGTTACCTAGCAACAGTTTTATCGGCGATCATTAGGTCGGAGAAATACCCTTTAGATAGATGCTTTGAAATGAAAACAGTTGATGACTGGAATAGTATCGATCCAAACGAAACAGATCTTGTTTTATTCACTGAACCTTTCGTAGAGCAACCGAATGAGCGCTTACATCGCATATTCCAAAGCATGCTAGATTCATGTAAGATGCCAAGCAAGGAATTTAGAATCGATGTTGTAATAGTGTCCGAAAACTCAAAGGTCAACCAGTGGAAAGAGAATCATGACGATAATGAGATCTTCAAAAACGTTGTTGAGCTGTTTATGCAAACGGATGAAAACAACCCACTGAATCTTGAAAAACGTAATTTTTTGCTGAACCTTTTTTTTTTTCAAAGAAAAAAATGAGGTATTGTTACAGTTATGTCGGCGTTCCCGTTGGCGCCCTGAAAACTTTAACCGTGATCATAACTTTTTAAGTTCTTAGTGTATGTATTCATACTTAGCCACAACAACCCTGGGGACAAGACATTCAAGTAGACACGACTAAACTTGACCTTCATAAATAGATGATCTTGACCTTCAAAGTGCTATTAGTGACTATAACTTTGTTATTTTTTAATAAATTGTCTTCAAACGTGAACACAAAAAATTTCTAGAATAGACCTTTAACTTAACTAGAAGACCCTGACCTTACTCATAAATGACCTTGAACTTGACGGTCAAATTATTATAATTTTCTTTTCTTTTTGCTTTAACTGGCTATTACTTTGTTTTTAATGACTGGATTGACTTCATATAAAGACACAACATTGTTTAATATAAAACCTTCATGTATATCAAACTCAAATTGACCATGGCTCATTTATGGTTTTGACCTTAAAGGTTCAATTATTGAATTTTTACTGATTTTTGCTATAATTACTTGGTAATAAATGAATGGCTTATTTTCATACTTCAACAAAGCAACCTTAGGAACAATACCTTCTTAAAAGTTTAACTTACCTTGACCTTGGGCATGAAATCATCTTTACTGTCAGCTGATATATCGAATTTCAAATTTACATCTAAAATTATGCACATTGTCCAAATTTCATAGCTGTAAATCAAAGGACAATGAAGCAGGTCACTTTGTCAAAATCTAGGTCAGGTGATAGCAAAGATCAATTATACATCTTAAACTATTCACATGGTCCAACTTTCGTAGCAGTTCATCAAAGGACAAGAAAAAAGATAAATCACTCAATTGATCATTGAACATGGTGGAAACGATCCATACTTGGACAAAACAACATACATGTAGTTACGGACCGTGAAAACTTTTCAGTGCATTTGACATTTTTCTCATACAATACACATTGGTTCACACTTTAGACAAAAGTTTTACAAGAATTGAAAGAAAAATCATATCCTGATTTTGGAATTAGAAAGACGTTTAATTTTAATTTTACCCTTCGAGTTTGAAAGAAGAATGGCATCTTGGATGTAATGAAAGAGACTGTTGGTTGCATAAGGCTTTTGAACCTTGTTTTAACTTTATATTATGTAGTATTACTCTCTGAGAGTCAAAGTTACGTAATGAACACACATAATGTCATAATTTGCTGGATTATTAAAACAATGATATCTCTTACATGTGTTTAACTACTAATATTTCCTCGGGCAATTTTAAGAAAGCACAAAAAACAGCATTTTCACAGTATACAAGAGCACGGCTTTCATTTAATAACTTCGCTAGAAAAAAACGTTTATAAATAAAGAAAGGGCTTTCTTTAAATTTAACAAATTTGGGATTTTCCCCGGAAAAATAAAAAGATTTCGAAATATATTGGCGGCCCTCTTTGGAAAAATTATAGGTATTTTTGAGTAAACATTAGTAAAACCCATTTTTGTTTAAAAATGTTTTTATTGAAAAAAAGAAGAAAATTTGAAAAATTAAATTTTAAATTTGGGAATCGTTATATATTCCATATTTTAAATTTTAGCACAATCGGAAATATTCCCTTCAAAACTGCAAAAAAGACGCTTCCCGACAAAAAAGAGCTGATGGAAAAAAGCGCCCGGGAAAAATTTTAAAAAACTAAAACGATTTTTATTACAGGGTTAAAAAGGGGGTACATCCACAAATCTTTCATTTAATTGGTTTTATCACTTTACAGCCCAAAAATGAATGGTTTTTTCTTACAGGGTAGTACTGGAAAAAAGTGAAACTTGGGAAAGTCAGTGTTATTGTCATTGACGAATTTGCAGGCAAATACAAGTATAACACTTCCTTTGTCGAGGCTTGGCTCAACAAATTTGATATAATCTATGCAGCTGTTATCAAAGGACTGCTGAATGTGATAGTTACGTGTGAATCAAGTTTCTTCCAAAAGGTTATAGAGACTATTTCCAGCCATGCTCTACTGAATCACAGAGTAAGGCTACCAGATAAGGCTTTTGTCAATGTTGTTGTGAAAGAAGAGCCATTATCTCCCCCACCCGAGAACCCGAGCTCTTCAATAACAGGTGTGTAGGGATATGACCTGCTCGTATAATGATGTAAATTGCAATGGAAATTATAAGGTCAATTAAGTTCGTTTATTTCAAATTTCTGATTAATCATGCGTAATGACCGACAGGTTTATTTGTATCAACAAACATGAACTCACACACATATACGCTCGCACTGATTGAGTTTTTGTAACAATATCAAAGCCAACTGACACACAATACAATTATTTGACTGACGCTTGATGTCCGGAATAAAATTATACAAATATTAGGCAGGGGAGAATCGAAAAAAATCTTAAGAATCGATTTTTACGAATAAAGATCAAGGTAACGAAAAAAAGTGTTATTTAAAGTAGGAAATTTGATTAATGTTACTTGTTAGCCGATATTTTTTAACTGGGCATATACAAACACGTTAGTAACTTTATTATCATCTTTGCATTAAACATTAGCAATACAATTAATAAACAAATTTTACTCCAAAATTGACATCAAAACAAACTGATAAATACTTCATACAAAAGTCTTTGTTTGCTTTTTCGTTGTCTTCTAAAGAAGTAATTATAATTTGGTCATTAATTTCAATGTTTTTTCTAGCAGTAAGTTCTTTGTGAAATTTTTAATCAAACAATTTATTTAGTGTATTCATTTTCAGATGATTCAGCACAGGAATCAGTGCAAGCCAAAAGGTATTTTGCATTATCTTTTTTTCACATTTTAAATGACTTTTAATCAATTAGTTCTGTAATTGACAATACGCCAGAGAAGGGATCGCTCCGCCCACTGATTCACGTGACCCGGTCAGTAAGAACCTTATACATAATACGGTACCGATGTATTCGCAAAACTGTTATGCCACTATTGTAACCAATGAATTTACCTTATATAAACTTTGTATGTATAAAATGTTGATGCTTTTTGTGGTTTAATTGAAAAGAAGATCTATTGTTCAATGCATAAATGTATTATGGTATTTTAAAAAAGTTAAAAAAACATCTGCATCAACTTATTAATGACACATGAAGCGTTTTGCAAAGATCATGTTATTTCTTGTTGACTTCAATGAAATTAACAAAATATCATTCTATGTTTCAAATTCAAATATGTAGAAAAGTAAATGATTATGTTATGATCGTTTTATTTTGAAATTTAAGTAGGGAAACAAAAAGAGTAAAATTATATCATTTACACAAATAAAATTCAAAATCATTTTTCGGTTTTACTTTATTTTCTATAAAGATTATTCAAATTATATCCTTTGATAAAAATTGACCTGCCCCACGAGGTCATATTTTTTCTTCAAAACATTTCCCTTGCTATAACATAGTTCAGCTCATAAGTTAAATAATGAAAGGGAATGAATGAAAGGGAAACAACACATATTGAAATGTTTAATGAAATATATCTGCGATTTTTCTAAAATAAATCTTTAAAAGAATTCTAAAAAGTTACTATGCCCAGAGCTAACAACTTATATATTTTGCTTGTGGCATTGGCAAGTGGATCTCTACAAAAGTTTTATAAATCATGCCCCTGGGAGTCAAATTATATGCAACCCGGGAATCACTTAATTTCTATAGACTTGTATCTACGATGATGCTACAATGCTTAGAGCTTAGATATTTAACATGTAGCATCATCTTATGGCTTTTTACATAATTAGTGTCAATCATTTCCATGGGGTCAAAAAAGCTCCACCCGGGGGTATCTTTATTTATATAGAATTGTAAAGGAAAATGTATTTATATCTTCTTTTGTGAAAATACAATGCCAAGAGCTTAGATATTAAATTTGAGAGTTTGCTTAACAGACCTCTTCAAAAGTTACATAACTCAAACCCCAGGGGTCAAAAATAGCCTCGCCCGTTTGGGTCAGATATTGTACATAGACTTGTATAATAGTAAACTGTCTCAAAAATCTGCTTTTTTATTACAATGCCAAGCGATTAGGTATTTTGCATATATTATCTCCTTGTAGCCTTATATTGAATTAATACAAGTCATGCCCCTAGCGACAAAATTTATCCTGCCCCATGGGTCATTAGTTTATATAGACTTAAAAAGAAAAATTAATTTCAGTCTGCTTTTGCAAAACTACAGGTATTCGGCATGTAACATTGCCAAGTGGATTTCCACAAAAGTTATTTTTTGATAACTATGCCATTGGGGTCACCTTTATACGAGTCACTAAGTTCATAGACTAAAAATGTCTAAAACTTTTTCATTTGAAAGTTCAATGCCAAAAGCTATATAGAATGAAGCATCACCTTGTGATCCTCTACAAAGTTGCATAAATCATGCCCTTGAGTCAAAAGTGGTCCACCTTGGGGTCACTTAGTTTATAAAGACTTACAAACTAGAACATCTAATTAATTAAGTCTTCTGGTGTGAAATTGCAATGCCAAGAGCTTAGATATTTGTCATGAAGCATTTTGTAGAGCATTTACAATTACTTTAAAACTTTGGTAGCCTAAATAAAAATGACAAGCCCAATGCGACTTTCTTATAAGTTATACCCTTTTTAGCATGAATATCAGATGAGAAATCATGGCCCTCGTGTTCTTATATGTCTGGATATTTAAGAGGTGTCCCCAAATAGCGGCGTCAATTAAGGTACACGTCTTAAGTATATAGCCATTCATAATATTCCGTTTTTGTGTCCTTCATTTTTTTTAAATGATTTAACCTTTGCAAAGTAATCGTTGTATTGAATGTGACGAGACTTCATTAAAAGACAATTCCTCGGAAGTTAGATCATTATTGACCCAGTAAAACTGTATGTAAGAAAATAAGGAAAATGAAAGCATATATGTATCAAAAGTATTTTCAATGACTAGCATGAATACAACATTTTGTTAAAAACGTCTCACACAGTTAGTCAGAAGTTCATAAAACTTGGCAGGTTGAGTCCATCCATAATCTTCTTTTCAGAACTGGCGTGCAGGAGTGGTTCGCTGGTGTATTTTAACTAGACTTTTACGGGAAATAATATCGAGCTATTGCTAAAATCTTCGCCCGGTACCTTTCCCGTCTAGAAAGTTAACATTGTCAAGTATAAGCTCACCTGAACTGACAGTGTGTCCATCGTCCGTCTTTGTTTAAAACAATTTTAAACAGTATATCTTACTAAACCAATTGATGGATGTTATCAACCTTCACAGGAATAAGAATGAGGTTTTCCTCTACAAGAAAATAAATAACTGGTTTAAGTCTGATGAATAAGAGGCCACAAGAGCTAAACAAGTTGTATCAATCATACCCCTTGAGTCAAAAATTTGCCCCGCCATAGGGTCACTTAATTTATGTAGGTTTTTATTGGAAAATAAATTTAAGACTTCTTTAATGAAACTACATTGCCCATAGCTTACATATTTGACGTGTAGCATAGCCAAGTAAACTTCGACATAATTTATGTATATTATGCCAATTTGGTCAAAATTGGTCCCGCCCTGGGGGTCACTTAATTAACATAGACTTGTACAGTAAAAAATGTTTTAAAAATATATTTCTTTGAAAATACAACAAGACGCACAGAAGGATAACTTGCACATTCCAGTACCGTCCATGTACAGGCTAAATCAAACCGAGCATGCAACATTTACAATTTTATCGTTTTGGACGTTTTTTAGCGATAAGTTTTTCTGTATTATAAGATATGTTGCATTTAACATTATCATATAGTCCTCCACAAAAATAACATTTATTATGACCATTGGATCAAATTTGTTATAGCTCAATGGGTTACTTAGCTCATATAGACTTGTATAGAAAAAATGTATGGCTTCTTTTGTGAAACTGCAATGTCAAGAGTATGAATATTTCACCTGAATTAACTAGTGGACATCTAAAATGTTACATAAGTCATGTCCTTTGGGTCAAGTATTGGCCCTGCCTTTTATTGGGGTCATTTAGTTTGTATACTTATACAGATAAAATCCTTCTCTGAAAGTACAATGCCAAGAGATTATATATTTTGTGTGAAGCATAACAAATGTTCATCTGAATTGAAAGATCTTGACCGTCGACCTTGCCATGAAGGTAATATTATTGAATTTGGCTGACTTTTCATGAATTTGTTTCTGATTATCATTTAATATAATTGACAAATTTGATTCATACTGGTACATTTCAACATTTATGTCCACTCCGACGTATTGATATTTAATTTTATCATAATTTAAATATGACCTTGATTTATAAATAACCTTGACTGTCAGTGTCAAATATAATATCTAGATTATATTTTGTACAGGGATTTTTTTTCTATTACAATACTATTCCCACGATGACTCTGACATAAGAAATAAGGAAAAGTCGGCGTTGGCTCCTGTTGTTAATTGCCTTGTCCTACACATATCTTTTAAACTTTATAATTGATGGATTGGCACTTTTACCATGTTATATGTCTTAATTTGTGATTGGTTCAATTACGCACGTTTATACATGTACACTCTTTATGGCACCTGTCTTAAGTCTTCCTACATAATGTATGCTTGCTACAACACTACACAATATCGTTCCTTTGTATTATTTTTCACAGTATATTACATTCTATAAATATGCAAATATATCTTTAAGATGCTAAACAGTCACCGAGTTATTTTTTATCTCAAGGTGCTACATACTAAAACTGTCCATGTTTTTATTGCTATCTCTTTTCAGTACCAATGAGGCAGTACAACCAAAATGTGGTTCTTTTGTTGAGATAGTAAATGACAATAAGTTTATTAAAGAATTCTGTGAGGTATCCGATGGTACAATTGTTTGTACTTACCAAACTTTTGAAGGAATGGACACTGATATAGTTAAAAGCAAGTGGTTCCTTGCAATATTTTCTCTTGAAACTTTGGATACAGTAGAATCCAAGGAACTTGCATTTGGACCCCATTGCTTGTCTTCAGTTCAAGGTAACAATGAGATTATTTGTATAGACAGAATGGAATTACGGATGAAACTACAGTCTGCAACTGTTGACAATTCTAGCATAAAGCTTGCGGAAATTGAAAAAACATCACTTTTTAGTGGTTCAGTTAAAAAAGTAGCCAAAATAGTCCACAGTGACCGTTATATTACCTGTGATGAAACACATATTAGAATTTCACGTTTGAATTGGACAGAAGTGTGTACAATTGACATGAACGAAGGAAAGCCACTTTTCTATGATAATCATTACAATAGCACCTCTTCTAGTAGCAGGAAAAAAAACATAACCGACCTAACAGTAGGGTTTAAAGAATTCTATGTTAGCTCGTTAGATAAAATAATGATATTTAATCTGAAAGGAGAAGTCCTACACAAAATTCTCACAGGGTCCAAGAGAACATGTATTTTCAACGACCAAATGGTTATCGCTTTTAAAAGAAGAATAGATATTCTTAATCATACTGACGGAACATTTGTATGTAGTTTAAACGGACCATGTAGTATCCCGGATCGTATGTATTACGGGAAGGAGAACAAGCGTCTTTTCGTTGCAAATTTTATTTCGTGGTCGACGTGTGTCGTGAAAACGGAGTAATACAGGGTTAAATAATGGGCAAATCAGAAGTAATTTAAGTGGCAGACACACTAATTGTTTACTTAATTTAATGCTAGAAGGTGTGAAAGTTTTGCTTCTATGACTGTGTATATGTTGTTGTTCTAGTTTAATATGATTAGGCTTTTAACCTGTAATAAATGTGATTATCTTCTACCAGTGTGTTCATTCCATTTCCCAGTGTCACCACGGGTCAGATTACCAGACACATTCCAAATAGAAAATGCTTTCATTTCCGAATCATTAAAAACAAGATATGTTTGTATAACATGTATTCCCCCTGTCAGCAGCTAATCAGTCATGTGACCAGGTTATTGTGACATACTTTTGACTTAGTGACCAAATAATCAATAATGGTTTACTACTGGTCATGACAGGTACTAGGTCATTGTGACCGTAAAGGTTGTGTGCAGCAATTTTATGACAAAGTTATCAAAAATCTTACCAAATATTAATGCATAAATTTTATGAATCATGTAGGCCTCCTTAAATGACAGCCAATTTGTCATATTACATAAGACCTTGAAATGTGTATACCAAAATTATTTTAAGTTGAATAAGAAATATCAAAAAGGGCAACTTGAGGGGTTGAGTTATTTGTCGGAAACCATTTTTACGTGCAAGGTCAATGTGACTTTGACCTTTGTCCCTTAAATCAAAAGGGGCTATTTACTGACCAGGACCAATGCATCTGTAACTGGAAGGTAACGGGCCTATGTGTAGTTGAGATATTGGTCAGAAACCGTTCTTACCAATATGGTCAATGTGATCTTGACCTCTGACCCAAAAATTCTATTAAGATCATCTCTTGACCAAAAACAATGCAATTATGAAATTCGAAGGTCAGAGTCCATTAGTTTTCTAGTTATTGATAGGAAACTATTTTCACATACAAGGTCAATCCGTTTTTACCTACAAGGTCAATATGACCTTGGCCTTTGACCCTTGACCCCAAAATCAATAGGGCTCATCAACTTGCAAAGACCAATCCACTTATGCACTTTGAGGGCCAACAGTCAGTGGGTTGTCAAGTTATTGATTAGAAACCGTTTTTAGATACAAGGTCAATGTGACCCTGACCCTTGACCCCAAAATCAATGAGGGTCATTTAATTACCAAGACAAATCCACCAATGCAATTTTAGGGCCCAAGTGCCCAATGGTTGTCAAATTATAAATCTAAAACCGTTTGATCTACAAGAACAATATTACCTTGACCTTTGACACGTTGACACCTTATTAAATAGGGGTCATCTTATTGCCAATACCAATACACATATGCAGTTTGAGGGCCAAGGGCCCATGGATTGTCAAGTTATTGATCAGAAACCGTTTATACCTACAAGGTCAAGATGACCTTGACCTCTGACCCATTTACCCCAAAATCAATAAAGGTCATCTACTTGCAAAGACCACTGCACCTAGGAAGCTTGAGGGCATTGATCGGAAACTGTTTTATCTACAATGTCAATATGACCTTGACTTTTGACTCCTTGATCCCAAATCAATAGATGTCATCTACTTGCCAAACCAATGCACCTACGAAGTTTGGTGGCCAAGGGCTTATGGGTGACAAGTTATTGATCGGAATCCGTTTTTTCTTACAAGGTCAATATGAGCTTGACCCCAAAAGTCAATAAGGGTCATTTACTCGCCAAGACCAATGCACATACACAGTTTAAGGGCAAAAGCCAATGTATTGTCAAGTTATTGATCGGAAACTGTTTTTACCTAAAAGGTCAAGATGACCTGTGACCTCTTGACCCTAAAATCAATAGGGGTCATTTACTTGCCAAAACTAATGCACGTACGAAGTTTGAGGGTCAACAGCTAAATGGGTTGTCGAGTTATTGATTGGAAACAGTTTTTGCCTACAAGGTCAATGTGACCTTAACCTTTGATCCGCTGACCCCAAAATCAATAGGTGTCATCTACTAGTAATTACCAGTTTCAACTACTAAGTTTGAAGTTCCTAGGCCTAAGCGTTTTTTAGTTATTGATCAGAAACCATTTTGTCTACTGACAGACCGACCGACTGACAGACAAATGCAAAAGGATATGCCCCACTTCTTTGAAGGCGGCATAATTATTACCAAATGAACTGAAATTTTCGATATCAAAACCTACAATTTTGCTAGAGTGCATTCAAGTAATGGTGTCTGACAGATGTTTCCACAAATTTCATTGTCAGATTTATTTTTATGCTTTGAATGATATTTGCATAGGTTGGAATAAACAATTTTGCAAAATTCAAAATGCAATGCAAAACGAACAAGAAGGGGGTTTCAAAAGGTACAAAATATTTTTTCCCTTTTTCAGCAATTTTACGACGCAAAATTTCCCAGACTGTGCAAGGTACTTTTTTCCAAAAAGGGCTATAAATAGGCCTGGTGTTGTCAATGTATGCCAGTCTATCATCTGCAACTTAATATTTCGTGCCCCTAGATCATTTTGTACCTACTCTTCTAGATTTTCCTTTCTCTTGTTATTTGTTTATATAAAACGGCACATGAAGGAAACTCAATGGAACATGCCGAATATTTGGGATAAAAACGCTTACTGTAAGCGTTACGTACACTATAAGCAGGTCAATAAAAAGGTATTCCTTTTACTGTAAATTCTTATTTTGGGCGTGTAATAAGTAAAATATGTGTGCAGTTTCATTATAAATCTATTGACCTCGATGATTTTTAACTCGTTCAATAAATTCAGTATTGAACCCAAACTCATTCATTATACTGTATCTATAAGCAGAATCATTCAAATTGATTCTGAAATTTTATTCACTTAATTATTTTTTATTAAATTAATTAAAAAATACTCTAGCCTTTCTGTTTAAGACAATGCCACAATTCAGTCTCTCACAAACAAACTCAATTGAAAATTATGAGGCAGACAAGGGACAAGTCCTCGCTTAATGCTTCTGCACTGCAGATGTTGTTGTTCCAGTAGGGAAACTCGTAAAAACAAAAAGGCTATGATGGCCCTACTATCGCTCACCTGAGAGAAGAATAAATAATTTGCTTTGGCAGCCATTGGTTGCCATAGAAAGTAAATGGTTACTATCGAAGTCATTGATTGCTATTGAATGTCAACGATTACTATGGAAAGTGAAGTCATGGTTGCTATGGAAAGCCAATGGTTACTATGGAAAAACAGTGGTTCTTATGGAAATCACAGAGTGCTATGGAAAGTCAAAAGTCACTATGAAAAGTCATTGATTGACATTTTGTATCATATCATATAAATCATAGTATATTGTGCTCCTCCTCCTCCTAATTCACGGTACTTAACGCTTTGAAACCAGAAATAAAACAACAAATGAAACTAATGGTACAAAAATTGTCATAAGCTATAGCATATAGGTATTTTCTGCTGTATGGCACAAGGAAACAACAATATATTCAGTCAAAGTCAATTTTAATGGACCAAACGTAGACCATATGTCGTCCATTTTGAAAACAGTGTGGCATCATTTCAATCGCGGTAATGGTGTTACATTTCAGTTTTCTCATATTTCAGTTGAAATTTCTACACGTTATTTTGCTTGATTTAAAATGTTAAAATTATCATTACTTTGTAACTCAAAATTAACTTTTTTCAACAAACAAAAACATTTAGATTCAGAAGTATGAACAAATTTAACGGACTATTGTTGCTTTTTGCAAAAGTTTGTAAAATGTTGTTCTGTGTACGTAAAAAACTATAGATTTAAAATATTTTTAACAAAAACTTTGTTGTTTACATGTATTTCAATTCTGACCGATTTAAACACTTGTCACATAAAAATATGCCATTTCCGTGAAATAAGTGATGACGCAGAATAAGTGATGTTGAGTATAATATTTAGTATATAAATTATGTACTGTTTACTTTTACTTTTTTATCTATAAATTTACTTAATTTAGGTCGATATATATGTATACGATTTAACGAAAGGTCCCCCAAACTATGATAAAATTTTGAAATATTGGTTCCAGACTTGAAACAGATGTTAAGCATTTCCAATTTGTTTTACACCTTCTGCAATTTTTATGCCACCGCAATCTGCGATGCGGTGGCATATAGCGATTTACCAATGTGTGTATGTGTTTGTGTGTGTTTGTGAGTGTTATATAGATTATAAAGTGAACTTAAAAAATCTTCTTGTGAAAAACTACTAGTCCAATTTCAACCAAAATTGGCAGGATTGTTCCTTGGGTGAAGAGCTTCCAAAGTTGTTCAAAGAATTTCATTCCATGCAGAAATCTGGTTGCCATGGCAACCAAAAGGAATTATAAGAATAAATTTAAAAAATCTTCTTGTAAAGACCCAAAAGGCCTAGAGCTTAGATATTTTGCATAAGGCATTGTCTGGTAGACCTCTAACAAGATTGTTCAAATTATAGCCCTGGGGTCAAAATTGACCCCGCCCCGGGGGTCATTGATTTTCACTATGTACATATAGTTAAAACTTTAAATACCTTCTTGTAAAAACCCAAAAGGCCTAGAGCTTAGATATTTTGCATAAGGCATCATATGGTAGACCCTTACCAAGATTGTTCAAATTATAGCCCTTGGGTCAAAATCGGCCCCGCCCCGGGGTCAAGAATTTTCGCTATATGTACATATAGTAAAAACTTAAAACACCTTCTTGTAAAGACCCAAAAGGTCTAGAGCTTAGATATTTTGCATAAGGCATTGTCTGGTAGACCTCTACCCAGATTGTTCAAATTATAGCCCTGGGGTCAAAAACGGCCCCGCCCCAGGGATCATTGGTTTTCCTTATATGTATATAGTAAAAACTTTAAAAATTCTTCTAGCAATTGACAAATGCAGATATCTTGCATGAAACATTGTGTTGTAAACCTCTAGCAAGATTGTTCAAATTATAGCCCAGGGGTCAAAATTGCCCGCGCCCTTGGGGTCATTGATTTCAATATATACATATAGTAAAAAATAAAAAAATCTTATTGTCTGAAGATACACTTCTACTTCTTACACTTCAAGTAAACTTTCTATTTTATTGACATATTTGTCTGACTGCCTTTACAGGGACCCAATGGCAGAAGTTTCATTTCCTCGATTTGACTTTTTCTTTCAGTATTCTATAAATGTCCTCTAAACGAATACACTAAGCGGCCACATGGTCGTTTCCCAACTTGACACACGTTGGTCAGGTTGGTTAGGACATTTAGATTTCACATTTAAGTTTTTTTCGAGCTAGATGACTTATTTTAAAACTACTCGGTGTCTCTGTCGGCGTCTTAATTTCGTTAAACATATTAACCCTTTACCACATATATACGCGAAACAACGCACTTTCGACCCCCCCCCTTTTTTTAGTATTCAAATAGTGAAAATTTGTCCTATTTGGGCCCCAAACATAAGTTTTCGTTTGAGAAATGTTGCTAAAAAAAATGGAGCACTTTTTCGGCGCCGCCCCCCATCCAAAAGATACATCAGGGGGGGGGGGGTTTGAAGGGGGGCGGAGTCCCCCTCATCGCCAAGAAAATTTTGGACTTGTGGGAGGCTAAAAATGACCCCAGGTCGATCATAATGTAACGTTTAACCAACGCTGAAACGCCATGGACTCTATCTCAATCCCTTGAGCAGTTGCAGCACTTTGAAATAAATTTTGATGGAAAAAATCGAGGCAAAATAGTCATTTTTGGCAATTTTGATATGTCCCCTCGTTGCCATGGTAACAGGAAATTTAAGACTGAGCATGTCGTTACAAAGGCAATGGTCCAGTCAACATTTGTACCAAGTTTGATTAGTATTGAAGCATTTTTCATAGTTTCATAGCAGTTTGAACTTGTAACAGGAGGCTTTTCAGTGAAAACGGCCATTTTTCACAATATGCTCATGTGGGAAAGGGTTAAGATAAACTTACGCTTCAAGCCCAAAATATATAGTATTTATACAAAAATTCATGTTAGGACTTTTAAACTACTCGGTGTCTCTGTCGGCGTCTTAATTTCGTTAAACATATTAAGATATAATTACGCTTCAAGCCCAAAATATATAGTATTTATACAAAATTCATGTTAGGACTTTTAAAAATGTCATTTTAAGATGATTTGAGTAAATAAGATCGATTTACATTTGTAATATGCTTGTCTTAATTTTGCCTAAGTATCCCTTTAGAACCCATGTAATTCGATATTGTGATAAAGTCTACAAAAATACAGGCAAACGACTCAAGATTCCAGTGAAATTTTGGATAAATTTAAAATAAAAAACTATCAAGCTTCAACCGTAAGTACATATGATTTTTCTACCTGTATACAACACTATCATATAACCCAATTGATGAAAAATAAATTTCCCTTATTCAAAAGACTTTTGAACGGGAAATAGTTATTTTCCTTGCATGAAAATTCTGGAAACAAATTGATCCCTCGGAAGCATTAATCACAACAAAATACATAAGAATTGCAGACTCGGTTTGATTGAGTCTGTACATGAGGGATAATGAATAAGTGCAACATCCCTCGCGCCCCCTAGCACCGGCTTGTGCGGTACTCAATTCTCAACAGACTCGAAAGACTTTTTTTAACAAACTGCATTGTAAAATATTATACTAGGTGGACCTGTGACGAAGTGGCGAAGTTTGTAAAGCACTCTCTTTCCTTTCAGATAATTTTATGCCAGTTGTTGTGGTAATACCTTATTAAAACAGATTATTAGAATTCCTATGAGAACTAATTGTGCACTTCTGGATGACGATTTGTTTCTATATTGCTATGAAAGAGACTTTACGTACTTTTAAATTTTATTATCGTTATTTCGATTTTATTTTAAAATTCAATAGTAATTTAACAACTCTTTTGGTAATTTTTTCTGCTGTCTTTACAAAAATTATTAAACTTTTTATGAAAAGAAGTTATGACCCTAAAATTTTAAGACATACCGCATGGCATGCTTAGTGTTCAACCCTATTACAACTGCCTGGACACTACGCTTTCCTCTTTTGAAAACATCTGAGTGATCAAGTTGGAGACTATATACGATGGACAGTTCTTAAAGCTGGTACTGAATTGTCTCGGTTTTTGTTTTCTGCCTTGCTCTGTCGGGGACTTCTGGTGATTTTCTTGCTGCTCTGTGTTCCTTTAAGACATCGAGTACTTTTCTTATGGTCATTGGGTTTACTTTTATATATTTCTACACGATCATTTCTGTGTTTTAGCTATTTTACCTTTTGCAACCATAACGACTATTAGAATTTCACTTGCGGGATTCATTTTATTTACAATGTCTCGTTTAAAAGGAACACGTGGCGGCTAAAAGTGAGGTTTCAAATATTTAAGTGACTTTTTTGTCTCTGTTCTTGTTGTTTACTCGACTACGGTAAGTATCTTCCCTTTGCACCTAGTTTTCTTTTAACTGCCCCCTCCCCCATTTCCTTGTTGATCTTGTTTTTTCATGTTTTGACCTGAACCCAGACAGAAATGATTTACTTTGGCAAACCTTAATTGTTGGTGACTTTGCTTGTTGTTGATAATTTTTATGTCACTGCGATACTGTCATTGTCATACGTCTTCTTTCCAGCTTTACTTATGGGGGTAGACGTTATGTGCTTCTTAGTTTATCATTTCATGAACGAGCGGACACTTGAGTAGAACAATGTTACCATCCTTCCGTACTGTATCTGGATAGCTTCCTCACATTAGAGAATCAAACGTCCCTGATCCACAGTGGCGAGAAGCAAGTGATTTTGAGTTGAAACAAAGTTTATTTCAAACATAGATATTATCATGTTAATAATACATTTACATTAAAAAGAATAAATAATTTCTTTTCTTTTCGGTATTAATCTCATTTGCATGTGTACTTTTTTCTTGTAGGAAAATTTTTAAAATATATATAATTTACAAATTTAAACAAGACCTCTCAGACAAACTTTAAAAACTGCGGACGAAAAAGGTTTGGCATAACAGTATATAGAACGAAACAATTAACAATACATAATTAACAAAAGTGATTAAATTTAAACAGTGAAAGCTATAAAAAACTAAATCTAATATAATAACAACAAAAAATTGAAAAAGAATACAATGTAGACCACAACGATATTCGGAGTCCGGCTTTTAGTATTAGCAATAAAGTTAAAGGACAAGCAGTTAAACTGTGCCTGCAATTTCATGAAAATAATAAGTTATTAAATATCTACAAATATAACAACATATTTGTTTACTTGATTTTTACGAATCAAAATGAAACTTATTAACACAACATGACATTTAACTGCTAATAATAACAGCTCCTACCATGGGCAAAAAAAGCATTTCGTAAAATTTCTGTTTTTTGAGTCCGTTTAGTGACATTTTCTTCATTCACATTGAATATTTTGGACACACCAGAACCCACGACGAAAAGAATATCTCGATGAAGACCGCATAGAAATCCAAAACAACAAGGGGTAGTATAGAGGAGAGTCAGGAGGGTAGAATCACATTTCGATTTTCTTAAATGAAGGATTGAATTTTATATAAATGTTTAAAAAGATGAAAACTTACCCTGCAATCAGCCTATTTTTCTAGTCACATCTGGTGTTATGCTTCACATCTGGTGCAGCGGAAATTTACATATCATTTTTACCGATGCTCATTTTTGAGATTCATATGGGGTTCCACCCCCGTGCACCGGGCGGTCATCGTTTTATCGTACGTTGATCGCGCGGCTTGAGTTTGTTGTAATTACGGCTTCAGATTTTTGTAGTTGCCTAAAATTGTATCAGTGAATTCTTTTGGATTTAACATGAGCTTAATGGTCGAGCAAGAACGTCTACGAGGATTAGTATAAAGGTAAGGGTAAACTGCAATTGTTGCATTTTTTCTTCAGCTTGTATCTATCATCTGCCTTCTTTGATGACATATTGACCATTGACTGATTTTTAAAAGAATATCATAAAATGCCAAGCCTTTACCGCCCGGCGCCCACGCGGCGACCGTCCGATTCATATATAAATCGCACAGGCGCCGTCCGGACATCGGGCGGCAACCGCCCGGTCTTAAAATGTTGTCTGTGACATCAATTCGGCAAACAATCCCCCGGCGACAGTTTAATTTAATTAGATTTAAAATCGCCCGGCGTTCGCCAAATCGTCAAAACCGCCGATTTTGTAAAAATCGTTAAATCGGGCGGCGGCTGTTTTATTTGTGACCTAGGCATAATCTTATTTACATTAGTTCACATCTTAAATATGTATTTAACTTAAATTATTTTGGTTTTTAATTACGCTGCATTCAATAATGACGATATTTCATGTGGGCAGCCATTTTGTCGTTCATACGTAAGTTAATTTGTTACGGATTCATTCATTGGTTATTTTCCTTTTACACGTATTTTAATCCAATATTTGATTGTTTATTTGGTCATGTGATTTGGTATGTTGTATTTTCTATATAAAAAATGGCCCTCAGGGGGGTCATTGCTTTTTCCTTATATTTCCTTACACATCTTTTGGAACTGTTGTTTTCCCTTAGCAATAGCAATCAGTAATGTTTTTACATATGCACTATTTCAGATACAAATATGAAATTGATGATATCAGTGTAAGAATTCAATTTTATATCTGTTATTATTCATAGTTTACAATATAACTTTTTCTTTGTCATGGAAAGTTTCTATATTAAGGTGAGCGATTCCAGAGCAATCGTGGCCCTATTGTAATTTCAAAAATAGCTTGAAAATCTGCATCAGTCAATTATTTTTACATTTCATATGTTTTATCTATTTTTGTTATTTTTCTAAAAACTTTGTTAGTCAGTGACCAGTTATCTAAATAATTGTTACTACATTATTGTAGTTAGATAAATAAATTTAAAACGTTTTGGGACAGGTTTTGTAAACAAAATGTTGAGGTAATTTGACACACATTAAAATGTTTACCAAATTTATAAAAGCATCACAATCTTCTTGCTTCTACATTACTAGGTTCACGGTCCGTGCTTTGTGACAATGTATTTCTTTGTTGAAAACAAAGATATTATAACAAACATGTTTATCAAGTGTCGGGTTTATCCATGTGTCGGATTAAAACTCCCCCCTTCCCAAAAAAAAGAAGAAGAAAGAAACAGTATAATTTTCACGAAAATTCAGTACTCCACTCAAAATCATAAATAATAAGAATTATTGTCCTTGGCCTGGCCGAGTGGTTCTTTGACTTCAAACCACTTGCCTCTCACTGTCATTGGTTCAGGGACCTCGGATTATTTCATGTGAAGAAGCTGTCCAGCTAGCTTACTGAATGTCGGTGGTTTTACTCGGGTGTCCGTTATACCCCAGTCACATATTCACGGAATACGACCACTGAAGAGTCACGGATTAAATCCGGCACCGTCCGTAGCTACCCGTACTGGTCAGTAGCTCTCCGTATTGTAACCGTAATCAATCGCAGTAGTCCTTGTATATCCGTAGCGAACCTTGACAATTTTTGAACATGCACAAATATTTGCTCCGAAAAAATCAGCCGTACCGTATCCTTACTAGTCCGTATTAATCCGTACTGATACATACTAGTCCGTACGAAAACCGTACAAGTCCGTATTGATTCGTAGGCCCCGACTTGTCAAGGATTTTCACGGTTTGAACTACGTATTTGTACGGTTATCCTACGTACAAGCTACGGTTTTAATACGGATTAATGCGGCATTGCCACGAAAAGCCACGATTGTAATACGTTGTACTTCTTCTACGGTTTATTGCGTTGCAATATGATACCGTACGAAATGGTATGAACCACCACTGTTTGGTACGGATAAATCAAGTATCATGTCCTTTTTCAAGGTCTAGCTACTACCTTCTTGTTAAAAACAGACACATTTGCGTTTTCATGTTGCGAACATAATCATGAACATTTAATAAATATATTTGCTATTAACTGGCTTAAACTGTGACTCAGAATGCGGCTGCTTGATGATATGCAAAGAGGTATAAAAACATGTATATTAATATCATACTACAATGCTTTAGCAGTAAAATAACATTCAAGGTAACATATTTTACAAAACATTGGATGGTGAAATTGGAGTAAGTATGTACATGTATATAGAACGAAGTGTCTCATAAGCCTTGGACGCTGGCCTGGAGTGATAATAAGATTAACAAGCTTTTTTACATATTCATAAAACATAAACATTTACGAATATAAATGTAATTGTAAAATTAACAGCCAATTTTAAAATCGAAAGTGAAGCAGTATTGATTAACATTTTTCATTAATGATTATATATTTAAACAGGGAAGAGAATACATAGGAGATGGTGAGCTAGAGATTGGCTTTTACAAAGACCCCTTCATGACCAGTATGAGGCTCTCATGACCGAACTTGTTGCTGAGGATCCGGCGTACTACAAGAACTTCGCTTGAATCGGACCTGATATGTCTCAGGGCCGGACGCGATGAGGCCGAATCATATCCGCCAGAATCATTGAACTCTGCAATTCGTTTGCTAGATGTTCTTTTCTTGTGAGACATTTGAAAATGAGCACGGATATATCAGGTCCGCATAGATCCGTGGCGATTCGTTCTTCCCTATCAGACCGTACTAACCCGTGCTTATACCGTAGGAGACCGAAGAGTATCGGTAGTGCGTCGTCCTGATTCGTGTCGCTCCGTATCAAACCGTGTCTGTCCGTAACAATCCGTGTCTCTCTCGGGGCTTTTGCGGTAAAGTTGTCGAACTCCGTACTCATACCGTTGTGTTTCCGTACTGGAACCGTAGCAGACTACAGAATTTCACATTTCCGTATAATCCGTGAACGATTTGACCGTAGCTCTTCCGTGGAGTTATTCTTGAATATGTGACCGGGACATTAGCCTGAAATAACGCAGGCAGTGACGGAAAACCAAACAAAAAAAACCCTGATTGCCTTTGATTAAAGCATTGCAATGGTAAAGGTGTGTTATACAATGATTTAAGAATAAATCTTATATAACATATGTTAAATAGACTGCAATATCATACCCAGCTAACAAACCATTTTATGATAACGTGTGTGTGTAGACATACATGCAAGTATAATCCGAGTACATCTAACATTTTATACTTTTAATGCAACAAATAATTCAATATCGTAAAATTACAAACTAAAGTAACCAAACATTGCAATCTATCAAATGAAGATAGGGTTTCGAGGTTAATTACTCTTATTACTGACATTTGCCCAATACCTTTGAAGAAATATTTCCTTGACTTAGCGAAGTCTGATACAAGTTCAGGTGTCCCTTTCACAACGCTTGACCAGTATATGGTATACCGACACAGCGATGTTAAAACACTCATGTTTTCTAAAAAATCTATACGGCAAGATCAGTATGATTTGATATATCCAAATGCTGACGAGACAAAATGGGACGTTACTATACTATCAGCTCTCTTGCTTGGACTTTTTGAGAATCAGATGAAGAAAGGTGAAAATAGTTTGATTAAAGTAATTCGTGAAAAACGCAACAAACTGCAGCACAAGCCGGGAAGCGTTATCACAGATGATGCCGAATTCAATTCAGATTGGAACGATATTGAAACTGCGACACAAACTTTAGCACTGATAGTTGGTGGAACAACGTTTGAAAATGAAGTAACAGATCAAATTCAAGCAGTAAAGGTCAATAATCTTCCAAGACTAGGCGATACACTCAGAAGTTGGTATGAAGATATCATAATTGAACTTAAGAACGAAATCAAAGAACTCAAAGAAGAAACTGTTAAAATTAAGAAAACATCTGAATCATCTTTAAAGATCCTTCAAAGTGTTTCTCATAAAAGACCTATTTCGAAAGGTAATTTTAATTTACTAGAAGTTACTAATGCGGTGTCACATAATCTGTTTGATAACAGTACTAGTCAATACACGGATTCAACTTCTTTCATTAACAATTTTACATTAACTTCTTTATAACTACGTGAACAACGATACAAAGCAATTACATGGTCAATTATCTTAACTTTCATTTAAATGTTGATTATTAATATAATATAAAAATGTCTCTTGCCATATTTTTGGTAATATATAGTAATGACAATTCCATAATTTCATCTTACAGGGGCACCAGCTAAAAAGGTATTGAAAACTGTAGACGTACGCGTGAACAAATTAAGAGGTAAGCAAAACTTTCACTTTTATTCAAAAGCACAAATATGCAAATTATTGTTACAAGTATTGTAATATTTCGTAGAAGTACAATATCAGCCCATGAATAATGCTTCGATCTGACCTTTAGTTAGATTGCATAAATAAGAGGCAATGCATGCATTTCTTAGAACATAACTGAAGATAATTGAAGATAATTGAATAGTTCTCCGTGCATTAATTATAGTAGATAAAAGATGACATCGCATCAGTAAAACCTATCATCTTTTGTGTGAAAGCTTAAAAGTGTAGATCACAATGCGGAAATTAGAGAACAACTAGAAATATCTATTTACCAAACAAAGGAAATGGAAACAGATTAATAAATATGTATATATATATATATATGTGTTTTTATGCTCCCCGAAAAAATTTCGGGGGAGCATATAGTCGCCGCCTTGTCCGTCCGTCCGTCCGTCTTTCCGTCCGTCCGTCCGTCCCCTTTTCTTGTCCGGGACATAACTTTGAAACAACAAGAGGTATCAACATGAAACTTTGTAGGTAGATAGATCTCATTGAGTAGGTGTGCAGTGCACAAGAACCGTAACTCTGCCTTGCCTAATTTTTGAATTATTCCCCTTTGTTTATTTTTACACTTTGAACTTTGTCCGGGACATAACTCTAAAAGTATAAGAGGTATCAACATGAAACTTTGTAGGTAGATAGATCTCATTGAGTAGAAGTGCAGTGCACAAGAACCGTAACTCTGCCTTGCCTAATTTTTGAATTATCCCCCTTTGTTTATTTTACACTTTGAACTTTGTCCAGGACATAACTCTAAAAGTATAAGAGGTATAAACAGAAACTTTGTAGGTAGATAGATCTCATTGAGTAGGTGTGCAGTGAACAAGAACCTTAACTCTGCCTTGCCTAATTTTTGAATTATCCCCCTTTGTTTATTTTTACACTTTGAACTTTGTCCGGGACATAACTCTTAATGTATAAGAGATATCAACATGAAACTTTGTAGGTAGATAGATCTCATTGAGTAAGTTTGCAGTGCACAAGAACTGTAACACTGTCTTGCCTACTTTTGGAGTTATTGCCCTTTGTTCATTTTGACACTTTGAACTTTGTCTGGGACATTACTCTAAAATTATAAGAGATATCAACATGAAACTTTGTAGATAGATAGGTCTCATTGGGTGGAAGTGCAGTGCTTAAGAATCATTACTCTGCCTTGCCTTATTTTGAAGTAATTGCCCTTTGTTTATTTTTACTTTTTGACTTTTGTCCTGGACATTACTTTAAAACTATTAGAGATATCAACATGAAACTTTGTAGGTAGCTAGATATAATTGGATAGAATTGCAATGCTTAAAGAACCTAAACAAAGCCTGGTCTAATTTTGGAGTTATTGCCGTTTGTTTATTTTTACTTTTTGACTTTTGTCCTGGACATTACTTTAAAACTATTAGAGATATCAACATGAACTTTGTAGGTAGCTAGATATAATTGGATAGAACTGCAATGCTTAAAGAACCTAAACAAAGCCTGGTCTAATTTTGGAGTTATTGCCCTTTGTTCATTTTTTTTTACACTTTCCTGTGTCCAGAACCTTCTCGGGGAGCATCACCCGGTTCAACCGGTTCTTGTTTGTTGTTGTTTTTTTTGTTGTTGTTTTTTAAACATTGTCTCCGAAACTGTAGGATAATCGTAGTTATTCGACACTCAAAATGTATTTTTATTTAGTTCTGTCCATGTTTTATAGTTAATGACCTCTGGTAACTTAAATTAAACTAACCTTTACGTGAAAAACAAACATTTATCTAGGGAAAGGCAGTTTGGATGAAATCATATTTGTTTGTTTGTGGATTTTAGTTACCAGTATCTTTGAGGTCAGTTGTCACGAAGAAATTAATGTGTTGTCGATAACATGTAAAATAACAGTAGAATGAATAATGACCTGCAACATGAACATTGTTGTCCTATTTGTTGATTTCTAAGATATGAATTTCACCAATTTTTTTTACAAACTTATTAATGTAATTAAAACGAAGTATTCTAAGAACATTCAAAAACTTTTAATATCTTGACAGACAGAGAACTTAATTTGTTTGCGTTAAAGCAGCATAACTGCCGATTCATACTAATTTTCATGAACATTTTATCGAAAAAGTAAAATTTTGTGAAGTGAACCAAATTAGTAATTACACAATGCAAACGGCACTTTCACTCCACATGCATGTTTGTAAATTACTAAAAATAGGTCAAAAATGGCCTTTAAATTCTGCGTAAGTAAAAATGCTGCAAAATAAATCATTAATTGCACAAAACATGAATATGTTTACAATGTACTTGAATCTTAACTCTTTTAAACATTTCTTTTAATCAAAGAATAGTTTTCTTTTGTTTGATTTACTTAAAATATTTGCCACACCTGAAGGCATGCAGCTTTAAGATCTTTTTCTTATCTCTCATTTAAGTACTTGTTTGTTATCGTTTTAAGACTAAACAGAACATATTTCATTATTATGACTTAAAAAAAATGAAAGATGAAAAATATTCTTTACAAGCTCACATGAGCACAACGTGCTCATGGTGAGCTAATGTGAATCCCAACAGTACGTCGTCGTGTGTCGTAAATAATTTCTTTAAACAACATCTCCTCTGAAATCAATGACTGCACAGTAACCAAACCTCACAAGAATAATCCTTGGGTTGTCTGCTGCTAAAATGGTTCAAGTGGTTTGCGGTATGTTGCATAAATAGGTCACGGGGCCAGAAAAGGAGTAACAAAAATGCAAACTTAAAAAAAATTCTTGTCTGAAAGTACAAGGCCCAGAAATGTGATATTTGGTATATGATATCATCTTTTGGGCTTCAAGCAAAGTTTTTCAAATACCCCTAGTGTCAAAATTGGTCCTGCCCCGGGGGTCATAGATATTCCTTTTATTTATATAATAAAAACTTTAAAAAATCATCTCCTCTGAATTAACAGATGCTAGAGGTTAGATATTTGGCATATAGCATTATGAAGTGAACCTCTGCCAAAATTGTTCAAATTGCCCTGGGATTAAAATTGGCCTCGCCCCGGGGTGCATAGGTTTCCTTATATGTGTAAAGTAAAAACTTAAAAATCTTCTCCTCTGAATTAATAAGCTAGAGGTTTGATATTTTGCATGAATCATTGTCTTTTGTAACTCAACCAAAAATGTTCAAATTATATCCCTGAAGTCAAAATTGGCCTCGCCCCGGGAGTCATAGGTTTCCCTTGTATGTATATATAGTGAAAACTTTTTAAAATCTTCTCTTTAATAGATGAAGGCTAGAGGTTATATATTTGGCATGAAAAATTGTTTAGTACAACTCTACCAATATTGTTCCAATTATAGCCCTGGGGTCAAAATTTGCCCCGCCTCGCTGTCATAGGTTTTCCTCATATGTATGAAGTAAAAGCTAAAAAAAACATCTTATCTGAAAAGCTTAGGTTTTTGGTATATAATATCATCTATAGGTCTTCTACCATAGTTGTTCAAAGATTGCCCCTATTTTAAAATTTACCCTTACACAAATAACAAAATGTATTCAGGTGAGCGCTTTAAACCCTGTAGCATCCTTGTTTTTTTATTTATTTATTGTTTATTGTTTATCTTATTATTTATTTTTGAAATGATGACTTTGCATACGTTGCATTATTTATTTTAGATAATTTTAGACAAACTATAGAAAGGGAATTACCTGAAGATTTTAAATGTCAACCGGAAGAACGTGAAATATTGCGTATCCTTCAAGAAAACCATTGTATAGTAGTCACTGGCTCCGAAAACACCAGTTACCTAGCAACAGTTTTATCGGCGATTATTATGTCGGAGAAATACCCTTTAGATAGATGCTTTGAAATGAAAACAGTTGATGACTGGAATAGTATCGATCCAAACGAAACAGATCTTGTTTTATTCACCGAACCTTTCGCAGAGCAACATAATGAGTCCCGCTTACATCGCATATTCCAAAGCATGCTAGATTCTTGTAAGATGCCGAGCAAGGAATTTAGAATCGATATTGTGATAGTCTCCGAAAACTTAAAGGTCAACCAATGGAAGGAGAATCATGACGATAATGAGATCTTCAAAAACGTTATTGAGCTGTTTATGCCAACTGATGAAAACAACCCACTGAATCTAGAAAAACGTAATTTTTTAGCTATACTTGTTTTTTTGAAGAAAAAATGAGGTATTGTTATAGTTATGTCGGCGTTCCTGTTGGCGCCCTGAAAACTTTAATCTTGATCATAACTTTTTAAGTTCTTAGTGTATGTCTTCATACTTGGCCACAACAACCCTTGGGGCAATACATTCAAGTAGACCAGACTGAACTTGATTAATAAATGATCTTGACCTTCTAGGTCAAATGTCAAAATTGTGCTTTGATTTTCGCTGAGTTTTGCTATTAGTGACTATAACTTTGTTATTTTTGAATAAATTGTCTTCAAACTTGAACACAAAAATCTTCTAGAATAGACTTTTAAGTTAACTAGAATACCTTGACCTTTACTCATAAATGACCTTGACCTTGAAGGTCAAATTATTATAATTTTCTCTTTTTTGCTGTAACTGGCTTTAATTTTGTTTCTAATGAATGGATTGACTTCATATTAAGACACAACATTGTTTAATATAAAACCTTCATGTATATCAAACTCAAATTGACCTAGGCTCATTTATGACCTTGACCTTAAAGCTGATTTTTTGCTATAATTGACTATAACTTGGTAACAATTTTTCTATAGTTATGTTTATTATGATTGACCTACTCATGTAATCACAAAGCTAGTAGTTACGGACCGTGAAAACTTTTCAGTGCATTTGACATTTTTTCTCATACATTACGCATTGGTTCACACTTTAGAAAGAAAGTATTACAAGAATTGAAAGAAAAATCATATCCTGGTTTTGTAAAAAGACAGACGTTTGCTCTTTAAGTTTGAAAAGAAGAATGGCATCTTGGATGTAATGAAAGTCGTTGGTTGTATAAGGCTTTTGAAACTTGTTTTAATTTTATAGTTGTAGTATTACTCTGCGAGAGTCATAGTTACTAATGAGCACATATAATTTACTGAAATTTAACAATAATATATCTTACATGTGTTTAACTATTAATATTTTCTTGGGCAATTTTAAGAAAGCACAAAAATTGTACATTTTCACAGTATACAAGAGCATGGCTTTCATTTAATAACAAAGCCAGAAAAAAGGAATATTTGAATAACGAAGAAATACTTCATTCAACAAATTGGTACTTTTTCAGGAAACATAACAGATAAGAGACATGATATTGGTGGCGTTTTTGGAAATATGATAGGTATGTTTTGATGTATAACATTAGTAACCTATCTTGTTTAATAATGTTTCATTGAAAAACAGTTCTAAGAAGAAAGTTGAAATATTATTTTCATTTGTTCAATCTTTATATATTTTATATTCATTCTTCAGCACAATCGGAAGTATTCATTCAAGACTGCAAAACAGACGCTTCTGACAATAAAGAGCTGATGGAACAAGCGCGGCAAAAGTTTAAGAAACATAAAGCGATTGTTATTACAGGATTAAAGGGTGGTACATCCACAAGATTTGCATTGAAATTGGTTTCATCACTTTACAGCAAAGATGAATGCGTTATTCTTACAGAGGCCAGTGACTGGAAACAAGTGAGACTTGGGAAAGTCAGTGTTATTGTCATTGACGAATTTGCGGGCAAATACAAGTATAACACTTCCTTTGTCGAGGCTTGGCTCAACAAGTTTGATATAATCTATGCAGCTGTAATCAAAGGACTGCTGAATGTGATAGTTACCTGTGAATCAAGTTTCTTCCAAAAGGTTATAAAGAATATTTCCAGCCATGCTCTACTGAATCACAGAGTAAGGCTACCAGATAAAGCTTTTGTCAATGTTGTTGTGAAAGAAGAGCCACTCCCCAGAGAGACCCAAGCTCTTCAAATACAGGTGTGTAGGGCTTTGACCTGCTCGTATAATGATGTAATCTGCTTTTAGCTTTTCAAAAATAGAAATTATAAGGTCAATTAAGTTTGTTTATTACAAATTTCTGATTAATCATGCGTTATGACCGACAGGTTCATTTGTATAAACAAACATGAACACACACATATACGCTCGCACTGATTGAGTTTGTTTAACAATATCAAAGCCAACTGACACACAATACAATGTACAATTATTTTACTGACGCTTGATGTCAGGGATAAAATTATACTGAACAAAATCTTAAGAAACGATCGTTACGAAAAAAGATCAAGGTAACGAAAAATAGTGTTATTTACAATAGGAAATTTGATTAATGTTAAGTCTTAGGTGATATTTTTTAACTGGAACATATACAAACACGTTAGTTACTTTATTTTCATCTTTGCGTTAAACATTAGCAATACAATTAATAAACAAATTTTACTCCAAAATTAACATCAAAACAAATTAATAAATACTTCATACAAGAGTCTTTGTTTGCTTTTTTGTTGTCTTCTAAAGAAGTAATTATAATTTGGTCATTAATTTCGATGTTTTTTCTAACATTAAGTTCTTTGTGAAATTTTCAGTCAAACAATTTATTTCGTGCATTTGTTTTCAGATGATTCAGCACAGGAATCAGAGCAAGCCCAAAGGTATTTTGCAATATCTTTTTTTGTGCCCCCACTTTAGTGGTGGGCATTTAGATTTACCCTTGTCCGTCCGTCCTTCCGTCCGTCCGTCTGTCCGTCCGAGCAAACATTTTGGGTTTAGGGGCTATATAACAGTAAAGAGAACAAAAGAGAACAATAGGTTCATTCCGTGATCAAAGGGTTTAGGGGCTAGTAGTTCTTAAGAAAACAAAGAAAATAACAAAGTAAATAGTCCCTAAAGCCAAAATGTTGGAACGTCCGTCCTTCCGTCCGTCCGTTCTCTTTTGTGTCGCACGTAACTCAAAAAGTATTTGACCTAGAGTCATGAAACTTTACAGGAATGTTAATCAGCATGTGTAGTTGTGCACCTGGGTATTTTCGTCTGAATATATTTAGTATTTTTAGAGTTATGGCCCTTGACTTAGTTAAATTTTGCAATTTTCAACTTGTGTCGCAGGTAACTCAAAAAGTATTTGACCTAGAGTAATGAAACTTTACAGAAATGTTGATCAGCATGTGTAGTTGTGTACCTGGGTATTTTCGTCTGAATATATTTAGCATTTTTTTGAGTTATTGCCCTTGACTTAGTAAAATTTTGCAATTTTCAACTTGTGTCGAATGTAACTCAAACGTATTTGACGTAGAGTCATGAAACTTTACAGGAATGTTGATCAGCATGTGTAGTTGTGTACCTGGTATTTTCGTCTGGATATTTTAAGTATTTTTAGAGTAATTGCCCTTGACTTAGTAAAATTTTGCAATTTTCAACTTGTGTCGCATGTAACTCAAAAAGTATTTGACCTATTGTCATGAAACTTTACAGGAATGTTGACCAGCATATGTAGTTGTGCACCTGGGTATTTTCGTCTGGATTTATTTAGTATTTTTAGAGTTATTGCCCTTCACTTAGAAAATGTTTGCAATTTTCAACTTGTGTCGCATGTAACTCAAAAAGGATTTGACATAGAGTCATTAAACCTTACGGGAAGGTTGCTCAGCATATTTAGTTTTGCACCTGGGGCTTCGCTTGTGGATTTATCCAATATTTGTAGAGTTATTTCCCTTGACTTAGTAAAATCCGTTTCATTTTGTTGTTATTTGTTCCTTGAGTGCTTGAGTTAGAATCAACCAACTTTACAGGAATAATGATCAACATCACTAAATTACAGGAATAATGATTCACATCACTGTGAAGCTATGCAGCTGGACTTTGAATGTGTATTTTTCAGTTTTGTTAGAGTTATTGCCCTTGACTTACAGTAGAATAAATTTGCAATTTTCAACTTGTTCATGCATAGCCCAAAAAGTATTTTACTTGTAGGCCTGAAAGTTTACAAGAATGTTGGTCAGCATGTGTACTTATGCACCTTGGGGATTTGCTTGTGGATTTATTCAGTATTTGTAAAGTTCTTGCAAAAGATTTTTTAGTTTTCAAAAAATATTTGACCTAGAGTCATAAGATTGACAGAACAGTGGCGCGTTGGGGGCACCCGTGTCCTTTGGGCACAATTCTAGTTTACATATAAAATGATTGTTAATCAATTACTTCTGTAATTGACATTACGCCAGAGAAAGGATCGCTCCGCCCACTTTCACGTGACCCGGTCAGTAAGACCCTTATACAAAATATAGTACCGGTGTTTTCGCAAAACTGTTCTGCCACAAATGTTACCAATGAATTTACCTTATATAAATTTTGTATATATAAAATGTTGATGCTATTAATGGTTTTATTGAATAGAAGATTTATTATTCAATGTATTTTGGTAATTTAA
The DNA here is from genome assembly GCF_026571515.1 of Ruditapes philippinarum. NCBI lineage: Eukaryota > Metazoa > Mollusca > Bivalvia > Venerida > Veneridae > Ruditapes > Ruditapes philippinarum. The sequence goes on along the minus strand of NW_026854203.1, from coordinate 14,648 downwards.
AAAAGTAAATAAAATCAAAAATCATTTTTCGGGTTTTAGGTGTGAAATTCAGTTTAGATAATACATTAATTTGTTCGTGAATTGTTAAAATTGATTCAGAAAATTGCATGCCCTTGCTAAATTTGTATAATATATGATTATGTTTTGTAAATATACGTTTGATATGATTCACTACAAAACACATTTTTTTATATTTACTCATAATATTTGCATTTTTACGGCTGCGTTTTTATTGACGTTATACGTTATAACCAAAAATGTCATATCTTCTGGATATTTTAGGACCTTATAATATGTAATGTGATTATGAATAGGCAGAATGGAAATAAAAAAACCTTTTCCTTTTTCAATGCATTGTGTTATAGCCAAGATAATTTTTTCGTACTTATTATTTCCATATTTAAAAAATAATTGACTTTTTGTATAATAAACTTACTTACTCGATCTGTCAATATGTCAGTATATTTGGTAACTTAATAATTATGTAAATAAAAAAGCTTTAAATCGACAGAAAATTAAAATAATTTCAATATAAATTACTTCTGCACCATTGTCTTAAACAAGTAGCTTGTCTAAGGACAATGGTGGACTTCGCAGGCACCTTAGCATGGAACTGATAACGATCGCTGATTGGCTTATGCAAGCTTGATTGACATGCGGCATAATGTTAATTAGAGAACAATTTTCCTTTTATCGTTTATCTGATGTATTGTTTGCAACTGTTTTCATCTCATGTTTGGATGACATATAATCTATATCCATTCAGTGGTCGCAGGCAGCTTTAACTCCAATTAAGAGAAGAAGTTTATTCAAGGTCTATACATACTTGATATATCAAGATATTGGTCCGATGAAATTCTTGATAGTAAGATATTCCAATGACAGAGTAAATCTTATTATACCATTGGGTCATACTTTAAATGATCTTGGAAACAGTTCAGTAGGTTATCCTATATTCTCTTTGGTCTTGTGAAGATCTTTTTGGCTCTTTGGTCTTGTGAAGATTCTTTGAACTAGGTATATTTGAAATCATGAGACACCAGAGCGAGGTCGAAACTACCTTGCATAATAGTCTTTCATTTTGAGTAAACGTCCATTTAATTTGGTTACATGCAAAAAAGCGTAGCTTTCTGTTCTGTCATTTAAACCTACAATGTATTTTTAGCTCGACTTTTTTTTTTTTTTGAAAAAAAAAAAGTAGAGGTATTGTTATAGTCGCGGTGGCGTTGCCGTTCCCGCCCGCAAACTTGTATCTGGATCATAACTTTTTTATTTCTTGGTGTATTGTCTTCATACTTGGCCACAACAATCCTTGGGAAAAGACCTTTCAGTAGACCACACTAACCTTTACCTTCATCCATAAATGACCTTGACCTTTAAGGTCAAAATCAAAATTTTGCTTGTTCTTGCTGTAAATTTGTTTTAATGGATTGTCTTCAAACTGGAACATAATAATCTTCAAGGATATCCCTAAAAAATAACCAGACAGACCTTGACCTTCACTCATAAATGACCTTGACTTTGAAGGTCAAATTATTGAAATTTTCATTGTTTTGGTTGTAACCGGCTGTAACTTTGCTATTATTGAAGGGATCAACTTCATATTATAATAGAATATTCTTAAGGACAAGACCTTGTTGTGTATCAAACCCAAATTGACTTGGGCTCTTTAATGACCTTGACCTTGAAGGTTAAATTACTGAATTTTCTCAGATTTGTGCATAAAATGACTATATATATTTATTGATGTGTATGTATGATCATCATCATCATCATCATCATTATCATCATCATCATCATCATCAACAACAACAGCAACAACAACAACAACAACCTATTTATAGAATGCATTGCGTGAATCTATTTATAGAATGCATTCCGTGTATCTATTTATAGAATGCATTGCGTGTATCTATTTATAGAATGCATTGCGTGTATCTATTTATAGAATGCATTGCGTGTTTCTATTTATAGAATGCATTACGTGTTTCTATTTATAGAATGCATTGCGTGTTTCTATTTATAGAATGCATTGCGTGTTTCTATTTACAGAATGCATTGCGTGTGCCTATTTATATTGATATATATAAATGTGTATATTTATATATACAAAATATATAGACAAAACTAATGTGACAAGACAGACCGATTAAATTTATAAAAAGGAAACGTTAAGATTTGTTCAAACATTTCTTTATTTGCTTTTAGAAAAAGTAAAAAGTCGAGCGTTACCCCCGCCCGGCGTAGGCTCTTGTTGTATGTCACATAGCATATATTTTTTTATTTTTAGCTCACCTGTCACAAAGTGACAGGGTGAGCTTTTGTGATCGCTTTTCGTCCGGCGTCCGTCCGTCGTCCGTCCGGCGTCCGTCCGTCCGTAAACTTTTACTTTAAATGACATCTCCTCATAAACCGCTGAGCCAATTTCATCCAAACTTCACAGGAATGTTCCTTTGGTGGTCACCTTTAAAAATTGTTCAAAGAATTTAATTCCATGCAGAACTCTGGTTGCCATGGCAACCGATAGAAAAAAATTAAAATATCTTCTTTTAAAAAACCCAAAGAGGTAGAGCTAAGATATTTGGCATGAAACATCTTCTAGTGAGTGTCTATCAAGTTTGTTCAAATAAAAGCCCTGGGGTCAAAATTGGCCCCGCCCCAGGGGGTCATTGATTTTCCCTATATGCATATAGTAAAAACTTAAAAAAACTTCTTTTAGAGAACCCAAAGAGCTAGAGCTAAGATACTTAGCATGAAAGATGTTCTAATGGGTGTCTACCAAATTTGTTCAAATAAGAGCCCTGGGGTTAAAATTGGCCCTGTCCCGGGGGTCATTGATTTTCCTTATATGTGTATTGCAAAAGCTTTTTAAAAAAATCTTCTTTGAAAAAACCCAAATGGCTAGAGTTTAGATATTAAGCATTAAACATCTTCCAGTTAGTGTCTTCAAAGTTTGTTCAAATAAAAGCCCTAGGGTCAAAATTGGCCCTGCCCCGGGGGACATTAATTTTCCTTATATGTGTATAGCAAAAACTTAAAAATCTTCTTTGAATAAAAACAAATAGCTAGAGTTTAGATATTAAGCATGAAACACCTTCTAGTGAGTGTCTTCAAAGTTTGTTCAAATAAAAGCCCTGGGGTCAAAACTGGCCCGCCCTAGGGACGTCATTGCTTTTAACTATATGTGTATAGTAAAAACTTAAAAAATCTTTTTTTTAAAAAACTCAACGAGCTAGACCTTAGATGTTTAGCATGAAACATCTTCTAATGGGTGTCTACCAATTTTGTTCAAATAAAAGCCCTGGGGTTTAAACTGGCCTCGCTCTGTGGGCCTATATACAGGTGAGCGACTTCAGGGCCATCATGGCCCTCTTGTTATAAAGACTATTCAAATTATAGCCTTTGATCAAAATTGGCATTGCCCCACGATGTCATAGCTTTTCTTCCGCTCATGAGTTAAATAATAAAAATACAATAGTTACAGGAAACTATAACAAAAACTTTTTTTATGAGACTGCAATGCAAAGAACTTAAAAATTTTGCTTGTGGTATTGGGAATTGGATCTCTATATAAGTTTAATAAATCATGCCAGTGGGGGTCAAAATTGGATGCAACCCGGGAATCACTTAATTTATTTAGAATTGTATCGTAAAAATTAAACAATAATAAAAATAATTCTACTATGATGCTACAATGCTTAGAGCTTAGATATTTGGCATGAAGCTTCATCTTATGACTTTTTACATAATAAATGTCAATCATTTTCATGGGGTCAAAAAAGCTCCACCCGGGGGTCACTTAATAAAGGAATATGTATTTATATCTTCTTTTGTGAAAAGCTATGCCAAGAGCTTAGATATTTAATTTGGACTTTGCTTAATAGACCTCTACACAAGTTGCATAACTCAAACCACAGGAGTCAAAAATAGCCTCGCCGTTTAGGTTAGTTATTGTACGTAGACTTGTATAATAGTAAACTGTCTCAAAAATCTGCTTTTTATAACAATGCAAAGAGTTTAGGTATTTTGCATATAACATTATCTTGTGGTTTTATATTAAAGGAATATCAGTCATGCCCCTGGCGACACAATTTATCCTTCCCTAGGGTTCACTCAGTTTATATAGACTTGAAAAGGAAAATAAATTTCAGTCTTCTTTGCAAAACTGCAGGTATACGGCATGTTACATTGCCAAATGGATTTCTACAAAAGTAATATTTTAATTAGTCATGTCCTTGGGGTCAATAATGACCCTGCCCTTTATAGAAGTCACTAAGTTCATAGACTTGTTAACAAAAAGTGTCTTAAATTTTTTCCTCTCAAATTTCAATGGCCAGAGCTATATAGAATGAAGCATCGCCTTGTGATCCTCTACAAAGTTGAATAAATCATGCCCTTGGATCAAAAGTGGTCCACCTTGGGGCACACTTAGTTTATAACGACTTACAAACTAGAACATCTAATTAATTAAGTCTTCTTGTGTGAAATTGCAATGCCAAAAAGCTTAGATATTTGTCATGAAGCATTTTGTAGAGCATCTACAATTACTTTAAAACTAAAACTTATGAATGACAAGCCCAATGCGACTTTATTATTAGTTTAACCCTTTTTAGCATGAATATCAGATGAGAAATCATGGCCCTCTTGTTCTTATATATCTGGGTATTTTTAAGAGGTGTCCCAAAAATGCGGCGTCAATTAAGGTACACGTCTTTAGTAAAGAGCCTTTCATAAAATTCCTATTTTTGTGCTCTTCAATTTTTTTAAATCATTTAAATTTTGCAAAGTAGTTGTTTTAATGAATGTGACAAGGCTTCATTGAAAGACAATTCCTGGGAAGTTAGATCGATATTGACCCAGTAAAAATAATGTTAAACTGTATGTAAGAAAATAAGGAAAATGAAAGCATATATGTATCAAAAGTATTTTCCATGACTGGCATGAATACAACATTTTGTTAAAAACGTCTCACACAGTTAGTCTGAAGTACATACAACTTGAATGGTCGAGTTCATCCATAACCTTCTATTCAGAACTGGCTTGCAGGAGTGGTTCTCTGGTGTATTTTAGCTCGATTTTTACGGGACATCAAATCGAGCTATTGCTAAAATCTTCGTCCGGTCCCTTTCCCGTCTAGAAACTTTAACATTGTCAAGTATAAGCTCACCTGGGCTGGCAGTGTATCCGTCGTCCGTCTTTGTTTAAAACATTTTAAATAGTATATCTTACTAAACCACTCGATTGATTTTATCAACCTGCACAGGAATAAGAATGAGGTTATCCTCTACAAAAGTTAAATAACTTTTAGTCTGATGCAAAAGAGGTTACAAGAGCTAAACAAGTTGTATAATCATACCCCTTTGGTCAAACATTTGCCCCGCATAGGGGTCACTTAATTAATATAGGTTTATATTGGAAAATAAATTTGAGTCTTCTGTAATGAAACTGCATTTCTAATAGCTTACATATTTGACGTGTAGCATAGCCAAGTACACCTCGACTAACCTTATATATATTACGCCAATTGGGTCAAAATTGGTCCCGCCCTGGGGGTTTAGTTAACATAGACTTGTACAATAAAAATGTCTTTAAAATCTACTTTTGTGAAAAGACGCACAGAAAAGTAACTTGCACATCCCAGTACCGTCCATGTACAGGCTAAACCAAACCGAGCATGCAACATTTACAATGTTGTCGTTTTGGACGTTTTTTAGCGATCAGTTTTTCTCTATTGTTTAGCATTATCATATGGTCCTCCACAAAAGTAATATTTATTATGACCATTGGATCAAATTTGTTATAGCCCAAGGAGTTACTTAGCTTATATAGACTTGAATAGGAAAACAATGTATGGCTTCTTTTGTGAAACCGCAATGTCAAGAGTACGAATATTTCACCTGTATTAACTAGTGAACATCTAAAATGTTACATAACTCATGTCCTTTGGGTCAAAATTGGCCCTGCCTTTTATTGTGGTCACTTAGTTTGTATAGACTTAAATTACAGATAAACATCTTCTATGAAAGTACAATGCCAAGAGATCAGGTATTTTGTGTGAAGCATCACAAATGTTCCTCTCAATTAAAAGATCTTAACCGTCAATGTGAATTTTTGAATTTATAACTTTATATCGGCTTTGATGATTAATATAAATGAGACCGCGACCTTTAAATAACCTTGCCATGATGGTCATATTTTAAAATTTGGCTGAATTTTCATGATTTTTTTTCTGATTATCATTTATTATAATTGACAGGTTTGATTCATATGGGTACATTTCAACATTTATGTCAACGCCGACGTATTGATATTTAATTTTATCATAATTTAAGCATGACCTTGATTTGTAAATTACCTTGACTGTCAGTGTTAAATATAATATTTAGATTTTATTTTGTACAGGGAAATTATTTTTTCTATTACAATATTATTCCAACGATGACTTTGACATTAGAAATAAGGAATAAGGAAAAGTAGGCGTTGACTCCTGTTGTTAATTGTCCTACATATATATTTTATACATTATAATTGACGGACTGGTACTTTTACCATGTTATATGCTTTTATTTATTGTGATTGGTTCAATATTACGCTCATACACTCCTTATGACACCTGTGTAAAGTCTTCCTACATATTGTATGCTTTCTAAAACATTACACAATATTGTTCCTTTGTATTATTTTTCAATTGTTTTTTTACGTAAATTCATACTCTATAAATATGCAAATATATTTTTACGATGCTAAACAGTCACCGAGTTATTGTTTAATCTCATGGTGCTACATACTAAAACTGTTCATGTTTTTATTGGTATCTCTTTTCAGTACCAATGAGGCAGTAAAACCAGAATGTGGTCCTTTTGTTGAGATAGTAAATGACAATAAGTTTATTAAAGAGTTCTGTGAGGTATCCGATGGTACAACTGTTTGTACTTACCAAACTTATGAAGAAATGGAAACTGATACAGTTAAAAGCAAGTGGTTCCTTGCAATATTTTCTCTTGAAACTTTGAATACAGTGGAATCCAAGGAACTTGCATTTGAACCTCATTGCTTGTCTTCAGTTCAAGGTACTAATGAGATTATTTTTATAGACAGAATGGAATTACACATGAAACTACAGTCTGCAGCTGTTGACAATTCTAGCATAAAGCTTGTGGAAATTGACAAAACTTCTCTTTATAGTGGTTCAGTTAAAAAAGTAGCCAAAATAGTCCACAGTGACCGTTATATTACCTGTGATGAAACACATATTAGAATTTCTCGTTTGAATTGGACAAAAGTGTGTACAATTGACATGTTCGAAGGAAAGCCACTTTTTTATGATAATCATTACAATAGTACCTCTTCTAGTAGCAGGAAAAAAAATATTACTGACCTAACAGTAGGGTTAAACGAATTCTTTGTTAGCTCGTTAGATAGAATTATAATATTTAATCTGAATGGAGTAATCCTAAAAAAAATTCTCGCACGGTCCATGAGAACATGTATATTCAACGACCAAATGCTTATCGTTAATGAAAAAAGAATAAATATTCTTAATCATACCGACGGTACATATGTATGTAGTTTAAACGGACCGTATGGTGGCCCGGATCGTATGTATTACGGGAAGGAAAGCAAGCGTCTTTTCGTTGCAAATTTCAACACGTGGTCGACGTGTGTCGTTAAAACTTAGCAATACAAGGTTTAATGATGGGCAAATCAGCAGTTTTTATGTGGTAGTCACACAAATTGTTTACTTAATTAAATGCTAGACAGTGTGAAAATATCTGACAAGTGTTGGTACTAGGATTGTGTATATTATGTCGTTCATGTACCAACATGTTCTGTTTCAGTATGATTAGGCTTGTATTCTGTAATAAATGTATGATGTAAGGTAATGAATTTCAGCTGTAAATGACTATCGAAATCTTTAAAGGATGAAAATTGTTTATGTTATAATTTGCTATTGTTGACCTTTTGTTGTTGTTTTTTTTTAATATGTTAAAGATAACTTTTAAAGTCATGAGATAAATGAGTAAGATATTATAACATGAAGACTGTGTAGTAAAGATCTCGCGTATTTTAAAATTCATGGGTACACGTGTACTATATCAAAATATGTTTAATGAGAATAATAAAAACTCATATAAATAAAAACTCTTGCAATAAATCATAATAATATTGAACTCATTGACTGACTTTAATATGACCTAACATGGTTGAACCCTTACCATGCTTTGCGACATTATAATGACATTTGTAAGTTGAACCAGGATATATGCAATATCTTAAACTGTTAAATATGTCTATCAATATTGTTAAATGCAGATGATATAGTTATACTTGCAAAGAATGAATATAATTTACAATTGATGTTAGATTGCCTATGTGAATGGTGTCAAAATAATCACATGTTGATCAATATGACCAAAAGTATTGTTGTATACTTTAGGACAATGTCTATGCAGAAATCTCAGTTTGTATGTAAATGCAATGATGAGGTACTTCAATACAGTCAAAAGTATACCTATCTTGGTCTGACGTTAAATGAATTTTTAGATAATTAAGTGACTGCTAAGTTTGTGTCACAAGCTGCAGGAAGGGCTTTAGGAATATTTATTACAAAATTCAAGGCAATAGGTGGTATGCCATTTCATGCTTGTATTATAATTAGGTCTTTATATATATAGTTTATATGGATTTAACACTTTTTAATCAATAAAAATTGTTTCTAAAAAAGGCCTTTTAGTGATATCAGTTTTAAAAAAAATTAAGATCTTAGCTATTTTTTAAAATATATCAAAGTGTAAAAAATTAAACATCTAAGCTGTTTTAAAGTACATGCATTGTAACAAATTAAAGTTCTTATGCAATGGTTAAGTGATATTATCTATCTACTCAGGTGTGTATTTTATTTGATTTTGCTGGACTGCTCATATATGACTATGTAAAATACCTTTCTGTGCTAGGTTTAATCGATCTAACCTTTTAAATGTGGATTGTATATTATGATACTTGTAGCATGTGTGTAACAACATACATAGAGTCTCTTATAATTCTTTATAAGAATAACCATTTACATGTATTTTAAGTTTTATTGAATGTATATTTGTATTATATGTACATGTATTGGATGAGACTTATATAAACTTATGAATATATATGTTCAAAAAATATTTCTTTATTTTTGTATAAAACGATATAACATAAATATGAAGCAGACCACAATTTTTATGTAGACGACTGCTTTTGTCAGGAAATTAAGGGATAGTATACATTAATTTTATTATTTTTTAATGTTAAAATTCTTTACATAAATATCATGATGTTATGAGTTTAAGGAGCTCCGTTCATGTTTATACATTGAAGTTCAAAATGCTTTTTAGCTCGACTATTCGATAAGAATAAGTAGAGCTATTGTAGTCACCCGAGCTATCATAACCCAAACCTGTAGACAGGAGGAGGCAACTGTGTCAAGCATTTTTGACAGAATTATGCCCCTTTTTCGACTTTAATTTACGTTAAATGTTTTGTGTGTTTGTTTGTTTTTGGTTTTACGTCACACCGACACAGTATAGGTCATTTGGCGACGTTCCAGCTTTACTTGTGAAGGAAGACCTCAGGTGCACTTCCGGTCATTATTTCAGGCACGAACGGGCACCTGAGTAGAACCACCGACGTTCCGTAAGCTAGCTAGATAGCTTCCTCACATGAAAGAATCCAAAGTCCCTGTCGGGATTCGAACCCATAGCGGTGAGGGACAAGTCGTTTGAAGTCAACAACCTTAACCACTCGGCCACGAAAGTTTTTGTAATACCTCAAATAATTTTAAAAGTCCATTGACATATGGCTTTGAAACTTTGCACACTTGTCCAGCATTATAACCCCAACCTGTTGACAGGAGGAGGTAACTGTATCAAGCATTTTGACAGAATTATGCCTTTTTTCAACTTAGAATTTACATTTAGGTTTGCATACCACCTCAGATATTTTTATATTCTATTGAAACAAGTTGAAATTTTATACTCTTCTTTGAGAGCATAATTGGACTCTCTCCAAGGCCTATAACTGTAACATGAATTTAAAGAAAAATGTTGTCCTTTTGTTATTAACTCAGAAAATTTTACATTATCAAGGCTCTTTAACTAGCAAGCACTTAGAATAGTCGAACGTTGCTGTACTACCGACAGCTCTTGTTTTTTGTAAGAATTACAATAAATCATTTTCTTTCGTTTAGAATTATACTCTGCATAGATCTAGATTGAAGTTTATGGTAGGAGTAAAATTGCTTTTTTCTCTGGCTGAATGCAGCAAAGGCAGAATTTTATGACGTTTGCTATGTCCAAATTTTAACACGATAAGTTGTATGTTTAATAACATCATTAGATTCCTCATATGCATAAAAAGTCATCAGTGCATTAGTTATAATTTAATATCTATTATGTTTAAAGTATGTGTTGATAATGATTCCAGATTATTTACTGAAAGGCACGTTATGCCTCAGAAAAAAGTCATTAGAGGAATAAATTAAAAACATTTATGGGGCATAATGGGCCTTAGAAAACATGGATACGTTCTGGGGGTAGTTACTTCCCCTTGACTGATATAAATTGTTTGATACATGCTGTTACTAAAATAATAAAACAGTAAAAATAACACAGAATTTCAAATTGCAGAAATAAAATTCAGGTTATCCAGTCGTATAATTAATAACATGGAAGTCTCGCAAGAACTTTGAATCTTTTTGTTTGTTTGTTGTTGTTGTTTTTCCTTTATAAAATTTTCGTTTTTGTGTCTTTTTGTCATTTGTTAAAGATCCTGTAACACAACTTTTTCATGGTTTTATTTCATAAATATGATGCGCAAATTAAAATTTGTCAATATTGTAAGTTCCAATAAGCATTGTTTATAAAGATATTACCCAATTTAACATTTCATGTAAATAAAGGGAGGTAATTAGAAATTTATTTACTATTAATTCAAAGTCAAATTTTCCAATAAGAAATGAATGCATATAATTTATCAATTAAATATAATGTGCACAAATATTTGCAGTACTTATTTTACATATTGTTCGATCCTCACTCGGGTCGAAATCTTTCATGTGAGGAAGCCATTTAGCTGGCTTACGGATGGTCGATGGTTCTACCTGGGTGACCGCTCGTGCCTGCAATAATGCCCGGAGGGGCACCTGGGGTCTTCCTCCACCAATTAAAGCTGGAAAAAAAATCGACGAAAAAATCTCGGCTGGACGCTCTAGGATGGCCCGACTTGAGCGTACGGTCGCCCATATGGGCTTTCCGGCGGCGACTTTAAATAAACGCATTAAAAAAAAATACACACTTAGTCACAATATCAGTCACAAAACATACAAGATCTTTAAATGATTCTGAGCTAATATGTCAGGACTTGACATGAAAATAGTGATTGTTTTATAGATATATTAAGTAGACATTTCAAGCTTATAAATTTTACTGATTATTGTATAAATTTGATTTACTGCATCGAAAATCACCTTTTTCGTTTCTGAGGTGATATTTTGTGTTTATATTGATAGCTGTCATTAACGTTTTGGTCCGTATTGCAAAGTTTATTACTGGTAAAATAATTGCTTTATATAGTCTTCCCTAACTTTTTCGTCTCCGATTTTTTGACTTTCGGAATAAGAAATAGTTGCATATTTATAGTGGTCAAATGTAAAACAATACAATTAACAATCATTAGTTTTTTTTATCAAAGTCATTAATTGATACCTGTAAATTCTACATTATAAACCTGAGTTGGCATCACTCTTACAGGAAGTTATGACGTATACATAGCAATACAACAATTTAAGATCTCCTTCATTTTAAAGATATGCAAACATTCGTGAACAGAAATAAATATTGTCTCATTATGATGAAACAATTATGATGAAAAAAAATTGTATTGCATTTAATATCTTCTTATGTAGTTCCTTTAATTTTAATTCCAGGTTCCTATTTTTGAATTCCAGGAAAGATGGAATATTTGTTTTTAAATACATTTTGAACATTTTTGTGTTGTCTGTTTTTTGTACTTGCCTGACCAGGGAAATTATAACAAATAGGTATATTACATGACGTATTATTATAGTTTACCAATGTTTTGTTGAGATAATAGAAAATTACTACGATGCCTTTTTAATGTGATTTTATGGGAGGTCTTAACCCTGAACTGTAGAGGTTTAAATGGTGTGAAAAAGCGGAAAGAAGAGTTTCGTTTTTAAAACAAAATAAATCTGATATTTACTGTTTGCAAGACACTCACTTACAATGGACATGCAAAAATCTTTATACGCTGTTCCTTAAGCTATGGAACATCCAATTCCAGAGGCGTCGCTATTTTATTTGGAAGTAATATTGAGTCTAAAATTAAGAACATAATTATTGATAAGAATGGATTTTACATTATTTTAGATTTGATTATTAATTATAAAAAAACCTCACACTTTTAAGCCTTTGTGGTCCTAAAACTGATCAACCTCAATTTTATGAAGACAATTTTGATAATATAAAAACATTAGTAATGAATATTATATAATATGTGGGGATTATTACTTAGTCATAATGATTGATCCAACTTGACTACTAAGTATTGTAATTATAAAACGGTAAATAATAAAAATGCAAGGAATACAATGATTAAGTACATGTATATGAATGAGAACAGTATTGAGGAAAGTTTCCAATCAGATCACTCTATAATAACACTGAAATTGAAATTACCTTATAATAACACTGAAATTGCAATTACTCGATAATAACGCTGAAATTGAAATTATTCTTTAATAAGGCTGAAATTGCAATTTCTCAATAATAACGCTGAAATTAAAATGACCTTATAATAACGCTGAAATTGAAATTACTCAATAATAATGATGTGTCCCAGGTATCAGACATTAATCATTAAATTAACTGTGAACTGTGTAACAATTATTTATTAAGGAAATTTACCTACATGAACTTAACTTTATCAGTGGGTTGTGAAATCCAGTACCAGTTGTTGACTTTAACAAGGCATAAAAATGAAAAATGAACTGTGCATTGACTTTTAAATAACACACTTTAGCTCATTTAAACAGGTTATACCAATGGTATTAGCTGCTGGTACTTTATGTGAAAGAAATCCTTATCCGTGACACTTTAGCTGTAATTGTTTGTAAACAATCCTTTTAACCTTGACTTTAAGCTGTCATAATTCCTTAATTGTTTGTATTTTATGTAAAGTCTGATTTCCTCAGATGAAGAATGTAATTCTCTAACAAATTGCCAAGTAACTTTGTTAAAATCCACCTATTTCACTGTATTTTCCTCGAAATGTAATTTTCATGTGTTATAAATTTACTGTACGTCACCATTTTGAACTTTGCATTATTGGCTTTTTATAGCTGTTGAATCATTTAGTTCCTGTAAAATACACAGGTGCACAACTTCACAAGCTGGTCAACATTCCTGTAAAATATCATGACCCTATGTCAAATACTTTTTTAGCTACATGTGACACAAGTTGAAAATTGCAAATTTTACTAAGTCAAGGGCAATAACTCTGACAAAACAAAACAAGGGGGCCAAGATGGCCCTAGATCGCTCACCTGACCCATCGAACCCAAGTTTCATGACAGGTGTGTCAAACATGTGACCACCAGAGTGTTCACAAGGTTTTTCCATATTTTGGCGTTTTTTTACTCCAGGTGACCCTTATTCGTACTTGACGTAGAAATCATCAAAACAAACTTTTTGACCAATTTCCAGGATATTTGGCGACTAGAGTGTTCCCTGTAGACGTCCGAGAACAACTGGGGTACATGCGTTAATTCTAGGATGATCCGGTAACATCTGGCATTCGACCCCGGATGGAATAAAATATTTAATATCACCGGGGTGATTCGGTGAGGTATAGCTTCAACCTTAGCTCTGCTGGGAATGTCTGGGGTTACACAGGGGGAAGCACTGTATCTCTGGCAGCACATAATGGGGATGATCCAGGGTATGATATAGCCGGAAAGCTTTGGTTAACCCTGGTGAGCATAGGCAGATGCTGGTAGAGCCCCGGAGGATGACGATGGAGCTACGGTTGATTCTGGTAGAGCCTATGCAATGTCATCATTTTCGCTCGTTTTCAATCCACCGGGGAACTGCCAGAATCGTGCTGTGGTCAACCAGAGCTCTACCGGCATCATTCGGAAGCGACCAAGGAAGCACCGGCATGAACCGTAGCTTCACTTTGGCTCTGCCCCCACCCCTACCTCTAGTCCCAATTACAACCATAGGGACCCGGCACAGTGTTGGGATAGTGTACGAAAATATTTCTAGAAAAAAAAATAATTTATATGTAATATTTATTATATATAAACTATTTTTTTATAGAATTACTTTTTTACGCTATCCCAACACTGTGCCGGTTCCCTTTGATTACAACCCCAAAAAAATTTTTTAGTCAATTTTCACATTTAGTATTCATAACAACAATAATATGCGATATTGCACAATTCTCATTATACCTCTACAGTATTAGTTATAACTAATCCCTATATAATCGCTGTGGTATACAATGTAGGTCGCTTACTTCAAACCACTTGCACCTCACTACGTGAGGATTCTCCCATGTGAGGGAGCTATCCAGCTAGCTTACGGAATGTCGGT
>NW_026854202.1:0-52620 GCF_026571515.1 Ruditapes philippinarum | reverse complement strand
AAAGAAATTAAACTCTCCTCTCATTGTAAGGACACGTGTGCTCACTTTGGTGTCTCTCACTTAATATAATGCGATAACTTCCTTTGAGGACAGACCGATTTTCTCTCTAATGTTACAGGGACACTAAGCAGTCCTCACTAAAAGTACTCTCACGTGTCAATGAAAACGCCAAAAACGGTTCGTGATGGTCAAGGGGAGGTGATGAGGTTTGAAAATCAGCATGAGAGTTGTGCGTAATGCCTTTGGAAACGAGTGTCCTCAAATGTCGGGTCTGGGTGTATAGTCCTTACTTGACGCCTGAAGTTAGCTAGAGAGAGAGAGAGAGAGATTCCCCTACGCTGCCTGACCCATGAAATTGACAAGAAAAAACAAATGATGTGTGATAGTATCACAGCGATAATTAGATATCGAATTCGGCAATTATTTTACGTCATAATTACTTTTCGTACATGTGTGTCAACAAGGAAATGGAATATTTTCATATTATAAATTCTACATATTGTTTTGGATTTTGACATATGGAGATAACGGTCAGTTGAAGTAAGTAAAGTATTTACATTTTTATTTATCGGTACCACTTAAGAATAAGATTATATGTAATGAATAAAGGCTGCTGTATTTGTTTTTTTCCTCTCATTCCCTCTTCTTTCTTTCTCTCCTCTTTTTTCCCTTCTGATTGGAAAAATTAAAGAGAATAAAAAAAAAAAAACTAAAAAAACATATGCCATTACAAGTTAACCAGGTAGCTCAGTCGGTAGAGCAGCCTAGACTTTGTATGGAAATGGTTATAGGAAGGTCTCATTGTCCAAGTCCTGATCTGGTTTTTACTTGTATCAATTTTATCTAAATTATCTAAATCTTTCAGAATGTTTAATATATGTTTGTACTTCACGAAAAACAAATTCATTTTCAGCATCATTGGGTTTCCAAAAAGGAGTTTTTCTGTATTTATTGGGTGAAAAGGTCTAGTAGCTAAAAATAAGTTACGTCTTTGTTCAGTAAAATGTTTACATATAAAAAATAATGCTCTGCATCTTCTTCTCCACTACCACAGTCACAGAAAGGATTTTGTCGTAAGTAATTCTTCACAAATCTGCATTTAAATTACTGCATTGGTTTCTTATTCAAGCATGATGAACAGAAGAAGTACGATCCCCACTTTAAAAGTATTTAGGAACAACAGGTGGTTTGAAATTATGTTTTATTCAATTTCTAAAATTTGATAGGGATGGAGCATCGCGAGTGGTTTGTGCAAGTTCATTCCATAGATTAACACATGAGGGGATTACAGATCTAGGATAGATTTCTGTACGTCTTTGTACAGTTAAATAGTTTGAGTTATTTCTCAGATCATAATGATTATTTTCATTGACCATTGGAGGGAATAATTCAGAAATATAAGTTGGTAAAAACCCATGTTTTTCTTTATAAACAAGTACTAATTTTTGATTTTCCGCCTATCTGATAAAGAGACCCAACCGATTTCTTTTAATAATTTATCAATAGAAACAGAGCGTGTAAGACTAGTTACTTAAGACTGAGGCATATTCCAAAATTGGTCTAAGATAAGAAATGTATATTTGATTAAGTGTTGAACGTTTTAATTTAAATTTTAGCATTTTCATTGACCCTAGGACTTTTGAAGCAGAGGTAGTAATGTAAGTTATATGCTCATGCCAACGTCCATTGTAACTTAAAATGACTCCAAGATGTTTGTGATCTTGAACTAGTGTTAATGTAGTATTGTTGAAAATAAGTTTTGCTTGCTCACAGTCTGCCAAATAGAAAGTAACAACTTCAGTTTTTAAAGGATTAAAATTAACCAGCCATTGTTGGGACCATGAACAAATTTATTAGTCGATGTAACTGCAAGAGAGCTATCATCTGCAAAAAGTCTTGCAGTACTTTCTAAAGACTAGGCTATATTGTTGACATATATAAGAAATAAAAGTGGGCCAAGAACAGAGCCTTGAGGAAAACCAGCATTTATATATTTAGTTTCAGAAAAAGATGATCCTACAAAAACTCTTCTCATTCTATTACTTAAATAATTTTCAATCCATTTATTAAAGTTCCCTATAATTCAATATTGTTTTAATTTGTATAATAAACCTGAATGCCAGACCCTGTCAATAGTTTTAGATATATCACCAAAAACTATACAAGTTTTTTTTTTCCATCAAACCCTTTACAAACTTGATGGTACATATCAATAAGTTGATAGACTGTTGAGTGTCCAGGGAGAAAATCTGACTGATATTTATAGATAAGATCATTTGAATGTAAAAAATTATATAAATGTTTAAAAATAACTCTTTCCATTACTTTACCAAGACAACTGATTAATGATATAGGCCTATCGTTAGATAGAATTTCCTTATCTACTTTTTTAAATAGTGGCATTACATTAGTTAATTTTAAGCAATTGGGAAAGGAACTTTCTTTTACAGACCTATTAAAAATAATACAAAGGGGCCGACATATTGTTTTAAAGGTTTCTTTTAACATGCGATGGCTAATTTCATCTGGACCACTAAATTTTTTGGAAACTTAATTTAAGAGAATATCAGAGATTTCCTGTTCTTCAATTTGAATATTGTCAATAAGAGAATCAGTTTTTGATGAAAAGATTGGAAGGTTTGAATAAGTGTCATCAATTGTGAAAATTAAAACAAAATAATTATTTAAAGTATTAGCAATTTCTACTACATCAGAAACTGAATAACTGTTGTTTTCGCTTTTAAGGGGTGGTATATTGTCGCATTTAGTAGAATTAACTTTAATAAGCATTTTACAAGTTTCCAATATTGAGATGGGTTTGTGTTATTTAGATCATGCAATGAATATTCTTTATTGTTGAAAAAAGTTTCTTGAGCATATTTTTCATATTGTTGACTTTCTTTCTTATTTGCTTCTATTTGTCCCAGTCTGAAGTTTTATTAGAATTCACTGCTTTTTGTTTTAATCTGTCACGTTTTCTGGATGTTCTATGAATTTTGTTGTTATACCAGGGCTTGTCATAAGGGCGTACAGTTACGAAATATGTGGGTATACATGTTTTTGCAATGTCAAGAAATTTAGTAATAAAATTGTTACATGCTTTATCAACTGAATTATCATGTAAAAAAGACCAATCTGTTGTTTGAATACAAGTATTCAGTATATTAAAATCAGCTCTTTTGTGATTCAACACACGACGTTTTAAGGGGGCATCAAATTTGAAGTTAATTTTAATATAAGCATATGTAGCATAATGGTCACTTATAGTATCGTCCGTTTTAAAAACTCCAGAGTCATGCAGTAAAATATTATTAGAAATGGCAATGGGGTCAATTAAAGTACTTGAATGATCACTTACACGAGTTGGCTGAGTTATTATAATTGCCATGTTGTTAAGATTAAGAATTTTCTCAAATTTTTTATTGTTTGAGTTATGTTGATCTTCATTTATATCCCCTACCAGAATAATATTAGTATCTATTTCAGAAACCTTCTCAATGCATATGTTAAGTTTTTCTCCAAAATCTACCCTGTATTGAGGGGGTCTATATACAGAACATATTGGATACGATTTGCTCTTGTCTTTTATTTTGAGCCATATTGTTTCTGGGAGAAAAAATTCTAGATCAAATAATCCTTCTGGTCTTAAATGGGCTGAAACATATAAAAGAAATCCACCAGAGTGCGCAGTATTATCTTTTCTAAACATATAATCATAACCCTTAAGTAAAAGAGTACTGTTATTTATAAATGTGGAAAGGTGTGTCTCAGAAAAGCATAGCATATCAAAATATAGAAAATTTTCCATAATATATTGCATTTTATTTCTAATACTGCGAATATCTTGATGTAAAATAGAAAAGCAGTGGTCAGTGTCATTTACATGGCCTTGATTGAACTCATTATCACCACATAATAACAACAATAAAGGAAAACATACACTGCAAGAATCATTGGTTATGTTGGATTTCTTGATTGGTGAATGACTGTTTAGGAAATTACTCATAAGGTTATTTCTGTGGTAGTAGTTAGAGTAGATACAGGTCGTATAAGTTAACATTAATATACTCTTGAACAATAGGACAAGAAATGGAAAATGAAGATTGTGGAGTCGTTTAAAAAGTTCATTCTTTAGCCGTGTACAAAAGAGCATCATAGTTAAAATAGGATGTGAAACAGAACAACATGATTTTGTAAGTCTCTGTTTACAGTTATAATATAGCCCTATTGCCACTCTCCATAGTATTATGTTATTACCTATTTGGTGAAAGTTTAATGTCAAAAATGAAAGAGAGTGAGCAATGAGCTATATCAAAAAGTGTACTTGCATTTACCCAAGGGGGATGACAGCGTGGGAAACTATTTTAATGAAGAAGTCAATATATAGTAAATATAATCATAGATATGACTAAGCTGGAAAGACAGCTTAGAATTAACATATTAATGAAAAAAGGAAATTAGCAAAAAGGTTTTGGACATGGAAAAAATAAATTAATTAATAGAAGAATAAATAAAGTAATAATTTAAAGAAACTAGAATAAGTTTATAAACAACAAAATTAATAAATTACTAATGCATAATTTTGAGATAAGACAAGACGGTAAAAGGATATGTTCTGAATTTAAGATAAGCGTAGTGAGACACTGTTTTTGTTAATTATTCACATGTAATGCTAAAGTTCAAAGTATACTATTTTATCATTTGTGAGAACTATATGATTAAAATAAGAAAAACAATACTCTATTGATTGTACATAAATATATGTTATAGGTTCCCACATTTGAGAAACAAAAAGATTGCTCATAACATCAAAGATATACATGTATGATGACATTTCAGAAATAATGAAAAAAAAAAAAAAAAAAAAAAAAAGCAAAGAAAAACAACAAAGAAACAGCAGCATGTTCAACATATACAACATAAAATATACACACACATATAACTGTACACACAATTTATGATAAAATGTCTACGACACTCAAAATTGTATATTTTAGGATTTGCTAGAAAACAAACTCAAAATATACATTACACTGTATGTTGGTACAAAAAAAGTAAGGGAGAGCATACAGGTTGTTGCTTGAGTTACTTCCCTTTAATTAGCAAGCGTGTAGACACGGACCATGTATTGGAAAGTTACAAGTGATTGAGAAAAAAAATGCAAATTTATTGATATGCTAGGATAATTTTAAATTAATTTATTTCAAAGTGAATTTATAGAACCATGATTTTTTAAGCTATATTTTATATTTATGCGTATATACACCAAGAGTTGGAATATATGGATAATAGTAGTATTTATTTTTGTGCAAAAGGACTGGATCGAGTGTCATCGTTTCATATTATTTAATACGTCACAGAATTCGTCTGATATACAGGTAGACAGACTGCACAGGTTATTGAAAGAGTATTATTGTTATCATATTGATGTTTTTTTTAACAAAAGGTTATCAATACATCAACACAGTTTACAAAGTGGCACACATTTTTTAACGGTAACTGTCTAGACACGACTATAGATAGAACCATCTGTAATTGACTCGATAATAGACATGTCTTTTATATGAATTTTCTGTCCAGATTTTATATGATTGATTCGCGGTGGTAGAGTTGCATAAACTCGACATCCTGCAACCCATGTTCGATCAAGCTTTTTTGATGTCGGGCTTCAAATGACAGTCGTTCTCTAAACTTTGTAATATTGTCCTGTACGAATATTCCGTCGCCTGATGGTCAGCGGGCATCAAAATAAATCAATTAGTTGTTGTTTAAAAAAAAAAACAGAAAAAGGAGGTCCTGATGTAACAAATGTCAATTTGAAGAAGTAAGGAAATAAAATAATGCAAACATTGTAAAGAATATGCGCTAAATCAAGGGAAATGATAAACACATAATAATTCAAACAATTCAATTGATATAAATTAAATCAACATTTTTGACACTGTAAAGGGTATTTTGATCATCTGAAGATTAATACACTATTGCCTTTTAAGAATAGATGCCCTTTTTCAATTTGATATTGAAGAATATAAACATTGAATAGTATGTCACCTAAATATATGCAAGATTATTATCATTATTATTATTATTATTATTATTATTATGGCACATTGAAATACAATATCAGGTTTCTGTTGTTGATTTTTGCTGCTGTTGTTGTTGTTGTTTTTGTTGTTGTTTTGTTGTGTTTTTTTGTTGTTTTTAATTTCCATATCTAATGACTTAGAATGGTTATTTAATGTTCACTGATAAAATAGTTTTATGATATTTTTTTTCTCTACATTTAAGTATTGCACATGTCTATTATAATTGTCAAATACTTTATACAATTCAGTTGGGTTCAATTTTATTCTAACAAAACAATATTGGTTGTCTGTTTTAGTATGACTATTTTTATGGCATATGCAAATGTTGCAGATATGACTGCAATTCAATTCAGATATGACTGTTGTTCACTGCAAATACGATACATTTTATTATTATTTGAATGCTGTTTTTTTCAAATATGATATTTGTTGATTGCATATATGATAGTTTTATAGGATAGTTGCCTATTTCGTATGAAACTGTTGTTCTTGCAGATATGACAGTTCTATATAATACATATATTAATGTTGTTTATTGCCAATATGACTGTTGTATACTCCATCAGATGATTGCTGTTTATTCCAGACAAGAAAAGGAAATCCTAATCAATGACAATTATTGATAAAATGAATGGTATGCATGTTTATTTTGCGTCTAAAGTATATATGTAATCACTGTGATGACCATTCATTAGTAACTCCTTGAAAATTAGATGTCAAAGGAGTTACTTATGAATGGAATTAAGTCTATCAGCATTAAATCTGACTATCTTCGATTGTCAGACTTTATATTAATTATAATTAAATGGTGATACATGTACATAATAATTAATATAAAATATATGTCATGTGCGTTCAGTCTCGAAAATCAATTACATATGTATTCAAATTTATTTTCGTTTTCTTAAGGTTCTTATATTTAATTATTTTTCTTTGTTATAAGCATGTTAGATTGAAAACAGATATTCATTATGTGTGCAGTGTAGTAAATTTATTTATGTTTTATCGTTCTATGCACTATAATTATCAGGCCTAACGGGCTTTGAGATTATATTCATACGCATTTGAAGTCGATTCCTGCATTATTCTTAAACAAGCAAACAAAATTGATATTTGTTTTTTCTTCAAATATGCAAGTGACAAATTCACAAAAACCTGAAATTTGGAAAACAATAAACTCTGAGACACGGTCATCAGACATGGAAAACGTGCATTTAAAAGTGGGCAAACCTAAAATGCATTTGTGTTTAGGCCTATACCTTAAGAGAAACATGTTGCTGGAAACTGGAAATTCTATGCTGCCTGCTAAACGTAATAACATTTCTTCATTTTTTGTTTCCTGATTAAAGATTAAAACCAAATTTAGTAAAACAAATTCGTTCTAAATTTCATAGAGCATAACCTCTTTCAAGGTAACAAACTTTGAACAAAGAGTATTTGCATTGTGAGTTTATTGCTGAGACTTTGTAATGAAAACTGTGGAAGATCTGTCAGAAACAAATATATATAATATTTATGAAGAATAAAAAAACAAATACATGAAATATTATTATATTCTTAGCGCGTTTTAAATATTTTTTCTACGATATCTCACAATACCCCTTTAAAGTAGTTGAAAAAGTGTAATGTATTATGTTTACAGAACAACATCAACACAGAAAGCTAGGTAATGTTTTAAATACATTTCACAAATAAAACGACGTTATGTTATATTAAATATTGCGATAGTAAAAAGCTATATGTAATTGGATAAATTTGTTCTTCAGTATATCTATATTGATATTTTGCGTAAGTTCCAATTGTATGACCGGCAATGCATAAAAATAATTAAACAAACAAAACCGTTTCAAGAACCGCTTTGTAAAAGCGATTGGAGGATTAATTTTCGATTAAATTATAAGTACTCCAGCCGTAAAACTAAATGTTAAAGAGAACGTTAATTTGTGGTAAAGTGGTAGAATAAACGGAGATTTGTTTTGTTGTTACATAATTTATTACTTACTAAAATCTAAGTTACTCCCGCTTAGCTTAACCCTCTGGCCAACTGATATGTCAAGCTTTTTAGATGATAATTATGTCACCATAGTGAATATACATTTGATCATAGTTGATATACATTTACGTACTTAGCGTTATTAGAACTGTTATCAGTCATCCTTAGCATATGGACCAATCAATGTGCATTTTCATCATATTTGCATATTGTCAAAAAGTTATACAATAAATAGTTCATGTATATCGCTCTAGACTTTTTGCGTCGTTCATTTGAACCATAAAATATATATGATTAATTCGACATTAATGAAGAAATACCCAATCTGCTAAAGTTGCTCTTTTATACCTTTATCAAATAAGATAACTTTGAACAAAAAGTGAAAAGTCAGTGTGTATGTTGAATTTCTTATCACATAATTCTTAAATTATCAATGTGGTATAGATGAACATTAATTATTGACCATGTAAACTAGATGATTCCGTTGAAAACACGATCTATTTGACAAGACTTCCAATGTTATACCAAAAAATCAAGTTATTGATAAACAATTTCAAAACAGACGTCACCGTCTTAAGACACATATACATGCCTTGTGATAAAATTACATTTTTTTTTTATTTCCGGTCACAACTGGTTGAAATATTAAACAACAACAAAGCTGGTAAATCATGTTTCTTTCGAGCCGAGCAACCAATATCAGATTTGTATATTAATCGTTGTATCTGATACAATTTTGTAACAATAACACAAAGTCAATTAATACGGTGTGGTTATACAATCAAACAATGTTTTATAAATTTTATACCGCTCATGACGTAGTTATTCAGGTAAAGTAACATGTATAAAATCAGTTCAGAATTATGGATATTACACATAATATCAGCACGTGATTAAAGTTTTAATCCGTTGTTAGTTATATTTCTTTCACGCGTATGTAGTATTCAAACACACATTGTCTATCTTTTCCAGCACATTATTTCTAAGTGAAACAGTACATAAACTAACAAAATTGAAAGAAAGCTGCTTAGTTGGATCGTGTTGTTCTAACACGCTCATATTAAATGGTATATGCCCTTGATTGTAAATATAATGGTAGAATAAATGATTGTAAGTATTATAGTAGAACAAAACTATATCACAATATGAAATTATATCTGATTACTTGTATAACAACACAACATGCTGTATGTCGTTAATCATATTTTTTGGACATCACAATGGGACATATTTTAAAACGTTTAAGTCGAGCTCAAAACATAATGTTGAATAACAAACAATACTGGAACAAACCTCATCCATTTGTTTCATGTTGAACTTACGATCAAAGTAAAGAATTTAATAAAATCTGTTTAAGAAAACTAATAATTGATAAAATTGGTAAATATCAACGTTTATATATATTTATAAATCACGTAGATAATTTAGAGTTTACAATTTAAAAGGAATATTTATCTATTTTTTAAACTTAATTAAACAATGTAAGAAATATATAATAAGATAATTCACTCACCTAAAATAGCTGAAAAATATAAATAAGAATGATAAGAAGTGTGCCTAAATAACACTGAATATATCTTCATGATGATAATCTTCTATTATATATGGGTTAAAAATGAATTGTCAAGTAATCGGTGATAAAATATATAAAACTTTAATGTATTAGTAAGGATATAATCAAACATGACATTAAGTAATATGCATAACAGTGTAAGACTAGATACATTATTAATGCATCGACAGAATTTAAATCAACACTTGACTGATATTTCCATCAGTATGAAAGCTATTCTTCGTTAAATATCTTTAAGCAGAACATTTAATTTATAGCAGTTAACTGCAACACTTTGGTTATTCATCTTAAAATGCGTATACGCATATTTAAAAAAGAAACTATTTAATTTAATTTTCAGATAGTCAATTAATCAAAAACGTCATAAATGGCAAAAAAGAAAGACAATTATTAACCACTCGTTTCTATAGAAAATGTATACTGTAAGTTTATTAGCCTTTTATAAGATTGGAATATGATGAAATCAGCATAGTTACACATACACTAATTATAATAATTATAATTAATCAGCAATATTATTATAATAAATAATTATCATGATATGCTGTATCGTTGTCGCTATAACTAGACGTAATGAGCAACACTGTTTGATTGTTCGGTTTGTCTAAACAAAACAGCAGCTTCGTATAAGTAAAATTGTTCGGAATAAAACCGAATAACAAGCATCCTTTATACTACAATTGTGCTAGTGCACATTTGTTCGTGATATAACGACTGCAATATTAACCCCTATATTTAAACGCATTTTATGTAAATACTGCGAATTCACTTATTTTCGTGGGCATCAAATTTCGTGGTTTTATCAAAACAGGCCCCGTCGTGGGTTCTTAAATTCGTGGATTTTCATTTTCTTGTAAAAAAAAATAAACTAATGAAAAATAATCTAACAATTAATCGCCGCGCATTTTTACTTACCGCAATAACATATCTTTACGTATCACACAGCGCTTGTCAATAATCTAATCCTTGTCTCTAGGCATAACATAAAAGTAGCAGTTACTGTCGATAATTGACAGCAATTAACACATTTACATAACATGTATGCAGCTCCATTGTACACACTGCCCCTGTGATTCGCCGATGTAAACTGCATAATTTATACGACCCCTGACACGTTTTAATCAGCTAGTTTTGAAACGTTTACACCCTGAATCAGTCTTACTATATTTGACAGTAACTACACGCAACATCACATCGAATGTGTAAATTTACATGCATATCAATTATTATGAGTAAATAATACGAGATTGTGCGGATATATTAAGAAGTCGGCAGCGTCTTTGATGTTTACGGAATAGCAGTCGCACAAATACAAATTAAAATTCATTTAAACTGGATCATTTAAAGACGACAAAAGGATGTACGATTCGTCCGTTTCAGTGATTGTTTATGATTTTTTGTGAACTTAACTAACGATATTAATATCAAAGATTTCTTTCATTTAATTAACAATTAGTAAGAGCAAACTGGCAATTTATATTATGGCTAATTATTGCACTGGTTTCCCATTTTTACTCGATTATGTTACACAATCAAGTAGCCTATAACAAATTAAAAGTCTCTACGACCGAAAATCAGGACATATAATCGAATTTGCTATCAAGTTTCTTAAATATTGTAAACCTAAACTATTTTAAGATTTAATCTGTCACTAAGCTGATTATCTGTATACCATCAACACAATAATCGACGGGAAAAGCAGCGACGCATGTTTAGAATAGAGACATGGTTAGAAGTAATTGTTGGGATAAAATTTCGTCGGATCTTAAATTCGTGGATTGACCTAACCACGAAAACCACGAAAATTCGTGCCCCACGAATAATAATGATTTTACAGTAAATGATAATGCGCGATTATTTCTTTGTAAGTTTTTAAAGCCCTTCATTACTGTACGTGATTTAAGAATAAAATATATAGCTAAAATTAATCGGTCTGCGTCGTAAAATTCCTTCTTTTATTATACCACGGACTTTTTTCATCCGGGTTTTGTTCTGGTATCACGTGGTCGTAAAGGACAATATCGCGACCTGTGCTCCGGGATTTTATCAAACATATAAGTACCGAATAACTGCTTTTGTTTTTATATTTGTAGTAATTCATGGCACTAAAATTATAATTGATTAATAATTTTTATATGTGATGACCATTTTATCGATTTAACCTTAAGCTTGATATGTAATATTAATATGTAATACTAGATGACGAAAACTGATAAACGATCCCGGGCATACCTGTTACCGGGATTTTTCCGGAACACTGTTGTGGAGTGAGACTAAAAGAAGGATTAGAGCACCACACTAAATACCGTATTCCGGTATATACCCGACAATGCGTTTGAATGATAAAATCTTGCCTTTTTTCCCAACGGAATGAACTTAAACAGGTCTTATTTATCTTTTCTGAACGATGTGTGTATGATAATGAATGAAAAATGTAAAAATCGGCGACAAAGACGATATTTGTCTATTTTGTGATCATGATTTCTGCAGGTGTCTAGAGGTACTGCTCCAATCCTGTATTGAGTTAAATCCCTGTTGTGACACATAACCGTGTTAAATGGATTATCTTCTCCTATTTATATTGGCTACTGCGTTAGTAACGTTGTAGATTAGGGAAAAGAAAAAAAGCCGTATGTATTAACGCTTTTGTCAACATTCTTTCTTGAATCAAGGTGTCAATAATGATGGATTTATACAATAAACCTAACTAGATCAATATGTCACAGGACGAGAAAAATGTGCAGCCTGACCGGGACTTGAACCCGGGACCCTCGGAATACCCGTTCCGCGGCTCTACCGACTGAGCTATCCGGCCGCTTACACATCTTTTCCCCTAAATAGTGAACAGTTCTGAACCGTGACAAATATTTACTGTTTACTTGAAATTTTATTTCATTTTTCTTTCATTTTACCATCTGGAGGTCAGTGGCTTTAATGTTCGGTATAAATATGTTCATAAAAGCAGTAAAAAGTATTGCGCTCTAAAAATCAACCGACTATGTGCAATACTATCCTAAGAATTAGTTCTGTGTTACTAATTGAAAACCTTATGCTAAGGCTAGTATGAGTACCTAGTTATATCGGTCTTGTCGGGAAAAAACACGCCGATAAATGCGCAAAAATTGCAAGGATTGATGCCATCCTATCAGATTAAGCACTTAGTATAAAAAAGCATGCAGTATAATAAGAAAAAAAGTGAAAAAAAAAGAAATAGATTATGGAACGAACACTGTGAAATAAATAATATAGAAATAAACAAGATACCTCAAAAAACTAATATCATAGCACCATGATTGAGAATTAGATAAAATATATACATGATATACGCACTTAAACGTTTACCTTGTAAAAAGTTAAATATCAATCATTTTCAGCCGATAAAAATTGTCCAGCATGTAATGAATCAGCAACGTTTGAACACGTTTTTTTTTCAATTACGCGTGTTATTCCGTGTAAAGCAAAGAATTAGCATCATGCATACTAAAACTTTGAAAAGTATCAATTAATAAGAAAATGCTCTTGGATCCGCCGTTAGAAATAGAAAAGTTCGCACTGCGATATTTAAATTCATAAAAGATATACAGTTTACAAACACAATTTAATTTACTATGGATATAATTACATATCAAGATCACCACTATATAAAACAGGATTGAAATTCCGAGGAATTATCTATGAGTGTTGAACTAAGCAAGGCAAACTTTAGTATGCAACTGCCCTACAAGTATAGACATATCTTTGAACAGGTACGCTTAGCTGGCACAAAATTTTAATTTCTTGACATAAAGAATATATAATCAAGTTTAAATAATGCCCAATAAAATTTTAATACAGCAATGGGAGAAGTTAGGATAATAAAGCATGTCATATTTACTTAATACTAATAGCACAATTTCGTATTATGTACAAACAAGTTTAGATAATAATGTTGTATACTGAAATACGGAAAATGTGACTGAAATGAAAATTATATATGTTTTGCATGAATACTCTCAAGAAATTTGTTTGTATATATAAGTAGTTAGAAACAAAATGTTACAACATCAGTGATTATTTCTTGATGAATGTATCATGACAATGTGCATAAATCAACTTAGAAAGCGTATCTTCTATTTCACAAGCCTAATTTTGTTTGCAAACTGTTAATTTTCATTGAACATACTCACACTTCCAAAAAAGTGGGCGTTAGATTTGATACAATTTATAATACAGATAAAGAGATGATAAAGAGTGTTGCTGAGCGATAATTAGATATATTGATCACTATATCAATTTTGTTACAAATACAAAAAGTCGATAGATACCATGTGGTAACGCAATCAAAGATGGTGTTAAATATATTTGAATTACACAAAATTAGCACATTATTACAGTTTAAATCTGTTCATCCATATGCTTTCTTTCAAGTGTTGATACTATTGGTAAAACGAAACTTTATGTTAAACAATTATAACTTTAAAATGTTCCAGCATATCATTTTTAATGTTAAACACACATAACGTACAGTGTCGTTTTAGATTGTGACTTAGTTACGATTTATTCCAAAATAATCATATCACGATCTACATCTTCTATTGATTGTAACATAATGTTTAACAAACTACATAACCATAAATATACCTTGCTATTTGTCTAGTAAATTATATCATTTAAATATGTTATTAAACATAAAGACATTTAAGAGTCATCTTTTGATTTGTTTATTTTAGAAAACAAATGTTAAAATTATACTAACATACTGTTACTGAAAATAAACAAAATAAAGAATGATAAGAATAATTATCGAATTACATTTATGGTTTAATTCAAACACATCGATCATGACATTAGGGAAGTTTATTGTTTAAACAACGTATTAAATTTCAATTTGATACCGTCAATGTTGTAAAAGTAAAAGTAATTAATTTGGCGCATCATAACATGTATAAATATTACATAAATTATGTATATGAACACAATATACGTATAATAAACAACAGATATGCAATATAATCTATATATGATTAATACTGTTAGACAAGATACTTATGATTTGCATCGAAATAATTCTACTCAAGGCTATTTTATTCAATATGACTGCTTAACTTATTAAAGCATGTTTAAAGCAGAACAGTGCAGAGACATATCTTCATATCAAATAATTTTGAACTATTTTACCAACTCTTTTATTTGCTTTAAGACTTTCAGACTTTCAGTAGTTCAACATATCATATTCGGGAAAATATAATTGGTATTCTTTAACACGATTCTATTGCTATTGTGTTCCTTTATATAAATTCAATTACCGTAAGCATCATCTTGATATATTACATCGTTATAACTGTAGCTACATGTTGTTAGCAACACTACTTACTAATGTGAATCTTCGTAAAAAAAATAGTTTATTCATGCTGTGACAACTTAAGTCAGTGCTTGCTAGCGTGAGAGACGTCGTACAACTAAAGCGAGTATAGATAAATAGGGGTAAAAGAAATGCATTACCGCATAAAATCATGTGAGCACGCCTGATAGTTTACGTCACTAATAGGAAACTAGTGTGATGTCCCGGTAATTTAATTATCAAATTAAAAAATAAAATAACATTCCACTTCCATATGAAAAAAAATAATCAAGTTTTTGTAAACGAAAATAAAACTATTAAAACAATGTTTAATAAAGTAATTCCGAGCCAGAGTTAACTTGTGCATGCATAAATAGCGCTAATGTACCTTCCATTCGTAATAATATTATAACTGCATAAACCATCGGACTTATCAAAAGACTCTACCCACACCAAAGTTGGCTTTCTAAACACGTGTAATGTAGAATGAATAAAAGATAAAATAAAACATGTGAAAGACTGATAGAAACGAGATACCCTGACTACCATTTTAAGTATTACTAGAATAGCTGCAAATGTTTTGCGAATATAAATTTATGTTTATGAGAACTTATTCGTTGCCTTATCATTTATTACAGTTTTGCAAGTGTGTGCGTTTTAAGATAATGTATTATGAAAACAATACCTGATATGTACACTAAGTTAAATTCTAAATACGACTTAAAAAACATTTTTGTATTGAATTCTAAAATTTTGTTAAGTGGTAATGTCTTACAAAAGAATAATGATTTATGAATAACAATACATTTATTATCTTAAAAGTTTGGTATAGACATGTGGAAAGATAAGCATAAAACAAGAAATCGTGATATTTGCAACAGGAGACAACTATTAAATGCTTGATTGCCTAGTATTAGATGATAGGTAATAACGAAGTGATTTTTTTAAGACAGATAGCTACCACGTGATCTTAATGATAGATTTGATATATCATATCAATTTATGAGTTTCATATGTTATGTAAAATTATTAAAATCTTCTTACTGCACGACGAAATCTTGCTTAGAATATCTATTAAGTGTTGGTGTTGTTTTATTAACGTGTATAACAAGGTCTTATTACACGGTTAGTACACGGTATAAAAAAGAATGCGTACACTCAAATGACGTCATGTATGACATCAATAAACGAACTAATGTCAGAAAAATAACAACCAATCTTATCGTCTCTAATTGTAGTTTGATATACTTAATCATTTCTCTTTCTAATAAGTAAAGAAACGATATTCATTATGTGTGTATTTAAGTAAAACAATGCATGTTTTATCTTCAAATGCTTTGCTCTATTTTTATAAGGTCTATCGGGCTTTGAGATTATATTCATATGCTTTTGAACTGGATGTTTATTTCTTAAAACTTGCAAGTGACACATAGAAAAACTTGAACTGTGCCCAAAGGATACGGATGCCCCTACTGACAACATCTATATTGTATATAGTGAAAAAATCAACAAAGGGCCATAATTCTCTTAAATTTGGTCGCAGCAAAAATTCCTTCCTTTAGTTTCATCTACACATTAAGGTTGTTCATCCCTAAAAGTTTAAGCAAAATCTGCCATCCAGTTTAAGATGAGTTGCGTTCACAAAATTTCTATATGGTATATAGTGAAAAAATTAACAAAGAGCCATAATTCTGTTAAATTTGGTCGCAGCAAAAATTCCTATTTTTACTACCATCTACACATTAAGGTTGTTCATCCCTGGAAGTTTAAGCAAAATCTGTCATCCGGTTTAAGAGGAGTTGCGTTCACAAAATTTCTATAGGGTAAATAGAGAAAAAATCAACAAAGGGCCATAATTCTGTTAAATTTGGTCGCAGCTAAAATTCCTTCCTTTACTACCATTTACACATTAAGGTTGTTCATCCCTGGACGTTTAAGCAAAATGTGTCATCCGGTTTAAGAGGAGTTGCGTTCACAAAATTTCTACATAGTATATAGTGAAAAAATCAACAAAGGGCCATAATTCTGTTAAATTTGGTCGCAGCGAAAATTCCTTCCTTTACTGCCATCTACAAATTAAGGTTGTTCATCCCTAGAAGTTTAAGCATAATCTGCCATCCGGTTTAAGAGGAGTTGCGTTCACAAGATTTCGGGACGTACGGACATACGTACGGACGGACGTACTGACGGACGTGGGGACGGACGGACAAGTGCAACGTTATATGCTCCAACTTTGTGGGGGCATAAAAACAATAAACTCTGAGATACGGTCAATGGAGATGGCAAGCGTGTATTGAAAAGTGGTCAAATCTAAAAAGGTGGTTTAAAAAGACCTGGTTGTGTTTTTAAGCCTATACCTTTTGACATACATGTTGTTGGAAACGGGTACTTATATGCTACCTGCTGAACATACTAGAAATTTTATTCTCTTTATTTGCTGATTAAAAATTAAAGATAGATAAATACAGAATCCCTAAAGAAAGCCCAACACGGCAAAATAGAAAATGTTGCAGGCTCGGTTTGATTGAGCCTGTTCATGGACGGTACTGGAAAGTGCAAGTTACCGTTCACGCCCCCTAGCACCGGCTTAAGCAGAATTCAACATTTAACATGAACTGGTAAAATTTAGAATTTTGAAACATCCGCAGATGTGTTCATATGGCGGTTATCATGGAACCTTCAATGTGACACGTTAGTGCCATTCCATGAAATTAAAATCACATTTGGTAAATCAAATTCCCTCCAAATTACATAGAGCAAAACCTCTTTTACAGTAACAAATTTAAACTTTGACCAATGAGTATTTGCATTGTGAGTTGATTGAGGATATATTGTAATGAAAATTGTTCGAGATCTGTCAGAAACAAATAAATGTTATATGTATATGAAGAATGAATTTTAAAAAAATGGAAAACAAATATTATTGTTGTATTCTTTTCGCGTTTTGAATATTTTATACGATATCTCACAATACTCATTTACAGTTAGAAAAGAGTAATGCAATATGTTTTAAAGAATAACATCCACAGAAAATGTTTTTACAAACACTTACAATTGAAAAAACCTCTTTCATTCGTTTTATGCACCATTGTTTGTTTTTACCTGAACAAAGTCGCCCCTCCCCATAAAAAAGAAACGTTTTGTAATATTTTAAATACATTTCAACAATTAAAACGACGCCATGTAATATAATAAATCTTTATAGCTACATTTAATTGGTTAAATCTGCACTTCATCCATATTGATATTTTGCATAAGTTCCATCTATATGACTGTCACTGCATAAGAATAAATATACCTACAAAACCGTTTCAATGATACTTTTGTAAAATTTTAATGGAGGTTTAATCTTCGATTAAATTGTAAGACGGATGCAGCCGTAAACCGGAACGTTAAAGTCAACGTTAATGTGTGGTGAAACGTTAGAATTAACAAACATTTGTTGTGTTGTTACATAATTTATTACTTATAAGTAATATCCGCTTAGCTAAAACTAAAATCTCTGGTTAAGCTTTTACATGATAATTATGCAAATATACATTTCATCAAAATTGATATACATGAATTAGAACTGATATAAGTGAGCCGCGTCACGACAAAACCAACATAATGGGTTTGCGGCCAGCATGGATCCAGACCAGCCTGGCATCCACGCAGTCTGATCAGGATCAATGTTGTTCGCTTACCAAGTATATTACAAGTAGAGAAACTGATAGCGAACAGCATGGATCCTGATCAGACTGCGCGGAGGCGCAGGCTGGTCTGGATCCATGCTGGTCGCAAACTTACATGACGTCACACAGCCTATGCAGGTATAGATACACGGAGAACATTAAATGCATAACCGCATACCATCACGTGAGCACTCACTGATGTTTTATGTTTTTAATAGATGCGTCACGGGGCACCATGCTTAAAAAGCTGGCTAAAATGGTGATTGCTTATCAATTAAAGTATCAAATGACATTGTACTCGCACGGGAAAAGTATATCAGTTTTTATACGGAAAAAGAGGACTGCGTATTTCCCGAACCAGAGTTCTATTTGTATGCAAGAAAAGCAATTATATTCGTGATATAACAACTGAAGAAAGCACCGGACTTTAAATACCAGCTCAACATGCTTGCGCTTTGAAAACATCTATGTGTCCGATATTTACGAAATGAAGATTGGAT
The DNA here is from genome assembly GCF_026571515.1 of Ruditapes philippinarum. Lineage (NCBI taxonomy): Eukaryota > Metazoa > Mollusca > Bivalvia > Venerida > Veneridae > Ruditapes > Ruditapes philippinarum. The sequence goes on along the minus strand of NW_026854202.1, from coordinate 33,474 downwards.
AATAATTTAATAGTTAAATTAGATAACTAAAATATTGATAAAAAAAAATGAGCGTATTTTTGTTTTCCTTATTTTAAAAATGAAAACATATATTGCAGTGAATGTTTCGTATTTTCACTGGTGTCTTGCCGTGCTATTTTCTTCTGAATCCAGCCAATATACATACTTCAATAATAAGTCTTTTGGATCGAAATTTCAACAAAAAGTATGTAATAAAATAAGCAATTTTATTCTGTATAAAAAAACCAACACCAACAAATGGTGGTTTCTGCTACTGAGCTACACGGTAAAATAAAGAACTTAATTGAATTCGATGGAAATACTTTTGTTATTTGAAAACTGCTTTTGCTTAATTTTGAAGCATGTTGTTGCACGTTTTAAATTATCGATTTAGAAACGGTACATTCAGTACAATACCGTTAACATTGAATAATGCGTGAATTCAATGTAACACTCATTTTACTTTTGGGAAAATCATTATAACATTTTAACTATGTATAAATGTTGTATCTCCTTTACATTTTTTTAAAAGTGATAAAGTGTAAAATATATCTTTAAATTAACCATTGGAATGTAGATTGATGGTATATCCGTATTTGACAAACATATAAACAAACATAAAGTATGGACCAATTATGTCAACTGCTGGAATATCAGAAATAGCATATCATACCTTAATTATTAAGTTTCATATTAAACGTTCAACGGCAATGTTTTATGTAATATTTACAAAATGAATTGTCTGTGTAAATCTTTATGAATCAAATCATTACAAAACAAACATAGAAAAAACTACTTAATACTTACATTTCAACTTTGATTCGATCGCAGACTTTCCACTTGTTTCCAGATTTTTCACCGGATTTACTTCCTTTGAACACCCTTAAAACAAATTTTAAATAACATGTTTGAGAATAAAGTTTGTCAAATATAGGATTCCTATCTCTTAGCAGTGCTTTTATAACATGAAAGTTTTTTTTTTAGTTTTTAGTTTTTGTTTTTTATAATATTTTACATTGATACTGAATTAAAAAACATTGTTGGTAGTAGTTAGATCCCTGTGATGTTATTTGTCAATTAAGCTCATTATTGTGTGTGCCTAGAAAACAAAAACAACAAAATAACTAGGATTGTCTAGGAAATGAAACAAATAACTCTATTCACAGTGAATAAATTTTGACAAAACTTTTGACAAAAATCAATTTATGTTCATACTTTGATAATGATTGTATATTATGTTAAAGTAACAGTTGTATGTATATATATGGATAATGATTGTATATTATGTTAAAGTAAATAATGTATGTATATATGTGTATAATGATTATAGATTATGTTAAAGTAACAGTTGTATGTATATATATGGATAATGATTGTATATTATGTTAAAGTAAATAATGTATGTATATATAGGGATGCTCAACAATAATGTAAGAATTGAATTATGTTATTCGTTCTTGTTCAATTACATACACATTTAATCGTGGACAAATATTATATTCCTTTCAGATGTTGTGTCTGCTTTTATTACATGGTTTTGACGTGGGCCATGTTTATAATACGAATTTACATTCTTGATAAAAAACGGAGCACGGAAACTATTTGCAATTTTGCAAACAACTTAATTATGTAAACCTACTTAAAACTATTATCGAACAATCCAATCATGTCAAACAATTTGAGTGGAGTCCCTTTATTATTACTTATCATCGTAAAGCTTCCATTTATAATATTGCATATACATAGTTTATTTTATATTGCTAGATTTAGCAGCTACAACTATGAAATTTTTTATTCATTTGGAAATTTTTGTTATAAAAAATTAATTGCATGTATGTAATTCATAATATACATGGAACAGGGTAGCATTAATATGGTATATTAAACATAATTTACTGAGATGTTTGTATCAGAAAGAAGTCCTTTTTTAAAACGTTGTTTAACAGAAAACCGCTTCATTATCCTTAAACAAAATATATAATCAAGATCATATTTATATTCAATTATAGACGTAAACATATGAATTCCTCTAATATTTCTATATATCGAGATTACAGTTATTTTTGCAAAAAGTAACTGAAATGTTGAGTTAGAGTTTTCTCGTCACGTCAAAATATATGCACGGCCGTGCAATTCCATATTTACGGAGTCGCAAAATCGGTACGGGTGTGTGATAAATCTATCTACTTCATAAAACATGTTGTAGTTGTTTGTTATTCATACAATTGGATTTATCAATTATTATTTCTGATATGGTGTTAATGCTAATTTTCGTTGAAATTAAGAAAAAAAAGGGACATCTGACTACGTTTCATGTTAAATATCGGAAGATTTAGGTCTTGCAGTTTTCAAGAAGAAGATTATTGGAGTATTTCCTATATAATGAAAAAATCAAGTTTGCCCAAGTGTTATAATTCGAACAAACTTTAACGATTAAATGATGCAGAAAATGCAATATCAATCGTATGGAAATACAATATCTTAGTTTTATTTTATACATTTTTGAATGCAATACTGACCACAATAAGACTAGTATACAGCTGTAGAAAAAATGTATATTGGGTCAAATAAAGATTTTGCACGTGTGAGTCCGAAACAAAGTATACAACTCAACAATAATATAGTCTCTTTTAAACAGTGTAGCCCATATTAGACACATATTGTGAATGAATGGTAAACATTAACAATGATCATAATTGACACAGGTGCATTCAATAAGAAGTATCACGCATTCTTTTCTCATGAACAGATCGTGTACACTGATGAAACTGTTGATATGGGAGGTGTCAATAGTAAGGTAAATGTTACCATGTCACTTGTTGGCAGAACAAACTTTTGAGTCTACAAAAAAGCAATAATACAAATATTTCTTATTAATAAATGCGTTATAATGACTGACATTCATATAACAGTAATGTATGTGTTTGATGTAGTTTCACTACTTCGAACTTTGGTAATAATTCACCGTTAATAAAGAAAAAAACAACATTAAAAAAAAAAATAAACAATAACAAAAAAAAAAAAATATTTGTTATATCAGAAAACGTTCGTAGAAGGATAAGACACTAAAATTAAGGTTTTTTACTCAGCTGTTTAATTATTCAGATTTAACTGATAGTTTCGTGCGTTTTGGCGGGAAATATATTCTTAGTTACAACAAAAATAGATAAAGCGAAGTTCCTTATTGTATATATCCGTTGTTGTTTTCGTGTTGATGTAGTGTGTAAACAAGTACTACCTTTTGTCCTTTGTAAATATTCTATCATGTGACAAAAGCTTTCCTTCAACTGTATCGGAGCTTGGTTTAAACGTCTTCAACAAGTAAATATTCAAATGTTTTATCAATTTAAATAGACAAAGTCTTAACACCGAATAGAACACTATTATAATCTAAAATCTTTCAAACTAGAAAACTTGTGTATATACTTTTTTCAAAGATGTGTATGCGCACGTTATCATTACAATGACCTGTAAATTATTATCATTAATAATTGATTAAAATAGTAAACTTGTGTAAGATTATAATCTTCACACAAATTTGTACGTTATATAGTTTTATAGTTTAGTTTACCAAACTAGAAATACATTTTCATTTCAGTTATGTGTTTGAAGATAATGAATATCCTTGAATGATAGGGTAAACGAGGGATGATCTGGACTGACCCAAACCTTTGAATTTCACATGTGTATTTTAAATTAACATCTAAACCATACATTAAAAAACGGAACGTACAATTAATAAGACATCACATAACTATAATATATTAAGTAAAATGTGCAAACTTGGCATGCGATAATATTACCATAATAATACATATGCGGCGCACGCAGATTTTGGGGCAGTTTTTAAGTGAAATAAATCCTAAGTCAAAATAAAATAAACATGAAAAAAAAACGCAAAATAAAGCCTCATCTGATTCAGTTCGATGATGCTATTATATCAAGAAAGAATGTAATCTGAATTTTGCAATTTCATAAAAAACAGTGTTCAGAGAAAGTGCGGTGCTACCATTGTTTCTAGCGTAGAAATGGCGTGTAAAGATTAGCTGAAATCCGTGTAATATCTAAGTAATGTAATTATGTCGTACAAATATCACAATAAAGGCTTAAGATGGTTGATAAAACCAAAAGGGAATATCAAGTGAAAATGAAACTGAACAAATACCGTTTTTTTTGACAACAATGGACAGTGCAGAAGGGCATTATTCCGTGTAAAAAAAGACAGAATATGACAAAAACGTCGTAAATTTTCGATTTGCTTCACACGAAGACAAATGATCAGGAAAATGACTGAGCGCTAAGGCTTCATAGATCGAAAATCTTTAAACAATTTGAAAAATAAAATGTCACTAAAGGTAATTTTGTTATATCGTATAACTTGACTTGATTAAATGTCTCAAATTTTCAGTTATAAACTATTTAATTAATGAAGCAAACCTATGTATAGAGTGTTCAGTGTTGAAAACATTAATTGCGACTTTTTTTTAATGATATTTGAAAGTTCTTTAAAACTCTTCAGTTAAACAAAATATTTCACACAATCTACAATTTTTTAAATAAATGTCATGAATACACCATAAAATTCGTATTCTTCTGACATGGCTTCGGTTTATTTCTCCATAAATTCATCCATGAATAAACAACATAGGAAATACAGTTCTGACACCTTTATGTGGAGTGATTGTAAACATGTCGCATTGTATGACCAGCAATGGTTTACAGTCATTTTCCAACAAAATATTCATTACAATGAAATTAGTCAAATTAATTAAAATATGAACAGATAACAATCTTGTACCCTTGTCGCTGTTTCGTAAACGGCGTCTTTAAAAACTATACAAGAGACGTGAAATGAGCTAAGAAGTTCGCCGCGTAGGCCACATTGACAATTTTTTGTTGTATGTAGTTTTTCAATGACTTGTTATTTTGCCTAATATTTTGTAAAAAGATGCTGGACGTTTTTAAATACATGATGGCATTATATTGATGAACCATATATCATTTACACCAAACATTTGCATTTTTTATGGCTCCTCTCTCGTATAATATAAAATTACTGATCTAGTCTGACTTTATTTCAGAATAAACCATTTAATTTCATGACTTGAACAAAAAAGATAATTGGCACCTTTACGGTAAAGTAAGTTCAATATTTTTAGCATATTTACTAAAACCGTAACTGTATTTATCTCATAAAGATGTGTGTTTATGTATATATTCAATTAGTCTAGTCAAATTAGCCCGAAAATCAAGCTAACCTAGAACTAATTGCAAAAGTTTTTGTTTTCGTATTTTATGATGGTACCATATCTGCTTGATATTTGGAAAAAAGTTGCACTCTTTTGCTGAAGGGGAAATGTGATAATTCTAACTTTCAAGTTGACACCCTTTAAATTTCAGTTATAAAATCGGCGTAATTTGTTAATTTCCGATGATACTAAAAAAACACTTCTATATATAAGTTAAACATATTTATTACATGCACACTTCATACAAACAAATTTTTGTCCATGTTGATACAAAAATTTATGCATTTAAAATAAAAAAAAAAAAAAAAATTGTTGGGCAAACTATGACAAACTGGTGTCAAATTACCCCACCCACTTTATGTTAAAATTTTTAACCAGTCAAATTCCGATATATAAGCAGCAAATAATCCATTCCATGTATATCTACAGTAAAAACAATACATAATGTAACCAGTTCGTGTTTTTGGTCTTTTCGTTTATTTTAACCTTTTCGCATTTTAATTTGAGTTGTATATTACTTCCCTTTGATTGTAAATTTGAATGATTATTCAAGCATTGGGTTTCACGCTGTTTTTAAATATAATTGCTGTCATGTGACATTGTGACCACTCTCAGGTCAGATATCATTGTGAGAGTTGTTGAATTATACATTTCTTCTTTACATTTATCTCTATTTTAATTATTTTATAAAGGACACAACTATAACCTCAATAAAATTTAAATGATTGTCAAGTTTAAATTTATTTAACTAATTTATTTATTAACTACAGTGTATTTCTATTATTAAATTAATTTAAATTTAATATCTATTTTATTTATTTAATTCTAAGTAATAATTAAAAGTTTTATATCACGATGCAAAAGTATTATGTTCCGCTACAGTAAACTTGATGAAATACTAATACACAATATTAGTAGTTTACTAAAATCACCGTGATATACCGAATATCAAATATCTAGAAGAACAGAAAATGTCAATTAAGTCACTTTCATTTCTCACAGATTGTAAAATTTATATTTCAGAAATTTTATGTTAAATTACTTTAAATGTTACAATTAAATGTGTTAACTTTACTGATTTTTATAATCTGTCAGAACAGCAAATGTCATTTAAGTCATTTTCATTTCTATCAGACACAAATATTTGCACTGTAAACTTTTTAATTTGAAATATTTGTATAATTAGACACAAAATCGCATTTAATGCACAAATGTGTACTATCACCCTTTACAATATGTTTATTTAGGTATAAATATGCTTATCTTCTATTACTAATTACCTAAGATACTTCTAAAGTCTTAATAAATACCAAACTTCATTTAAATTGCAATTCTCAATACCTGTCAACAAACAGGAACCATGCGCTTTTGCAGTCAAGGTCAACTGTACATGTCTATGTCATTTTAATGTGTTATCCAATCAAAAGAGTCAACACAGGCACACCTTCAAAATCGACCAATGAAAATTCAGCAGGTGCTCTTAATTTGCATATACCTTACACAGGGATTTCCCAAAATAGAAAGGAATGTGTAGTAAACAATATCAGGTCACTGGGTACACAAAAGGAAAACAAGGACTGTTTACACAGACAAACAGATGCCAACTGTTGGAAATGATATGCATCACCTGATAATTGTAGAAAATTAAATAATCAAGGAGAAATTACATTTATAAACACAATTAAACAAGGGAAATATCTCAAATTGAAAGTAGGTTACCACTGATAAAATGTTTTGGGTCACACCTGAGCAATGAAGTAAACAACCAGAATTCTACACCAGCATGAAAATTTGGAAAATTACTTATAATCAAGATAGTGGCCTATACTTAATTAGTATGAGATATAGTTGCTTAAGTTAAGGTAAAGACATTTAGTGAAGTATATGACCTAAACCAGGTTTTGCAGGGATCTAGTATTAATTATGCATGCAAAGTGATTTACCTGATTTCATAGATGTTGAACCTAGTGTTATCAACTATAGCTATCCAAATTCAAGAGAAGTAATCGTAACACTCTCCAATTTGACCACCAACACTGTTACCATTCCACCAAGGTCGACAATATGCGAATTACAGCCAGTCACAATTACAGATGAAGTTATAGAAAGAGTAGAAGAAGAAGAGTTGGAGAAGAAAAGAAAGAAAATAGTTACAGACTTGAACATAGATCAAGATAACTTTCTCGACAAGCCACAACAAGAGAAACTTCGAGATTTACTGATGAAACATAGAGACATATTCAGCACAAGCGATACAGATATAGGACAATGTAACAGGATCAAGCATAGGATTGACCTGATAGATCCTACGTACTTCAAACAGAGACACAGAAGGATTCCACCCTCTATGGTAGATGAAGTAAGGGCCCACCTAGAACAACTATTGTCCTGTGGAGTTATAAGACCATCTAAATCCTCTTTTGCATCACCCATTGTGTTAGTGAGGAAGAAGAATGGTAAGATTCGACTTTGTGTAGACTACCGCAAGCTAAACGAGAGAACAGTTAAAGGACTCATATGCACTACCTAGGATTGAGGAGGTACTCGACTCACTACATGGAGCTCACTACTTTACAATTATAGATATGAACAGCGGATATCACCAGGTAGAGGTAGAAGAGTCGCACAAGGAGCAAACGAGTTTCACGGTTAGACCTTTGGGCTTTTATGAGTATAACAAGATGCCGTTCGGTCTCACCAATAGTCCAGCGACATATTAACGTCTAATGGAGGATTGTTTGGGAGACATGAATCTAAAGATGTGTATCATTTACCTTGATGACCTGATAGTGTACAGCAATACATATGAAGAGCATCTTGAAAGGTTGGATCTCATCTGTCCAGACTGAAAGAGTGTAACCTGAAGCTTGCACCAGAGACGTGTTTCTTCTTCAAGGAGAGAGTGAACTTTCTTGGGCATGTTGTCAGCAAAGATGGAATTGAGACAGACCCTGCAAAGATAGACAAGGTGCGAAACTGGCCAACACCATCAACACCAGAAGAGTTACATTCATTCTTAGCCTTTGCCGGTTACTACAGGAGGTTCATCAAAGACTTCGCCAAGATTGCTGAACTTATTCCCCATCCGTCATCTAAGAAAGGTCCAAGGCGTAAAGAGAACACTAAAGAATGGAAATGGTCAGAACAGGAACAAGAGATTTTCGACAAGCTGAAGATAATCCTTTTATCTCCTCCAGTACTTGCTTATCCAGACTCCAACAAACCATTCGAACTGCACACCGATGCCTCGATCCTTGGTCTTGGCGCAATCCTTTACCAGCAAGATGGAGACCGCAAGCGTGTTGTAGCTTATGCCAGCCGATCTTTATCCAAGTCAGAAAAGAAATACTCTGCATACAAGCTCGAGTTCCTTGCTTTGAAGTGGGCAGTGACCGACAAGTTTAAATTATATTTGGCAGGAAAGCATTTCAAGTGTTATACTGACAACAATCCATTAACTCATATCCTTACCTCACCTAAACTAGATGCAACAGGACAGAGATGGGCCGCAGCCTTGGTGGAGTTCGACTATGAAATTATTTACCGTCCTGGTACAAGCAACATTGATGCAGATGCTCTTAGTCGATAACCCCATCAAAAGGTTGACAATGAAGATGAAGAAAGAATTCAGATGGATACAGAGGTGGTGAGGACAATCTGCAGTGCTCTTATGACATCACAGCCACTGATTGACTCCTTACCAGCTATGAATCTAAACTTAGTAGAGGTTACAGAAGATCCTGGGACTCCAATGGCTCAAGTCGAGATGCGGGAAATTAGAAGAAACCAGATGGCAGATAGAGTAATTGGAAAATGGCGAATTGCGGTAATAGATGGGCAACAGATTGAGAAGACATTTACAAAGGAAGATCAAATTATGAAGAGAAATTTCAAGAGCTTCAGGATCAAGAGAGGAATATTATTTAGAGAGATAGAAGAAAATGAAGAGAAGATATAACAACTTGTAGTGCCTGAATGCTACAGACAAGACATCCTCAAGGGCTTGCATACAGATATAGGTCATCCTGGTATAGAGAGGACAACAAGATTGATCCGTCAGCGATTCTTCTGGCCAGGGATGACATCAGACATTGAAAACTTAGTCAAGCGATGCGACAGAGGCCTTCGAAGAAAATCAGCAACAAACACCAGAGCTCCATTGGTCAATATTAATACCACCTACCCCTTGGAATTGGTTTGCTTCGACTTCTTATCACTCAAAACATCAAAAGGAGGCTACTCTAACATACTAGTTATCACAGATCACTTCAGTAAATTTGCAATAACTGTTCCAACAAGAAATCAAACTGCAAAGACCACCGCAGAAGCATTCTTTTCAAACTTCACCGTTAAATATGGAATTCCAACTCGTTTACATTCTGACCAGGGCGCTAACTTTGAAAGTGATTTAATTAAAGAACTATGTCAAATGATGAATATCAAGAAATCGCATACCACAGTTTACCACCCCCAGGGAAATTCGGGTCCGGAGCGATTCAATAGAACGTTGCTTAGCATGTTGGGGACGCTTGAAAACTGGCAGAAACCGGATTGGAAGAAATACATTGATCGCTTAGTCTTTGCCTACAACTGCACCCCACACGAATCGACAAAAGTCTCGCCCTTTGAGCTGATGTTTTTGAGAAAGCCGAAATTGCCCATAGACGCCATGTTTAATTAGCGGGATAAACACCAGAGAAAAGAAGTACAAGCGATTACATTGAAAATATATACAGAATAGAACCAAATCAGGTGTTGTTATATCAGAACCCAGGTCTACATTCTGAACATCCAAAGCATTTTGAATAATTTGTTTGTTTCATGCAAAGAAAAGAACAACAACAACAACAAGTAAGTATAATTAAGAGCAAGTAACATTTACCAAAACTACAGATGAAAAATACAATGCCCGGTCTATGGAGAAATTGTAGTATATACATTTAAGTGTCACTTGTTGAAATTTGACATTACACACGGAATAAAACTAAATGTACAAATGTATCGAAGAGCTACATAATTTGGCAAGCAACAATGTAGTGATAATAAATATAAAGAACACGAATATACAGGCTGTTTCATTCACAAGAACTACATTTTTGTCACATCGATATGTACACTTAAATCACTTTAAGTATATGGTAGGGTTATTGTCATGCTTGTACTAACATATAACAGTCTACAACATATAAGACCACTTTTTTAAATTTGAAATTATCGTTCTGTATTTCAGACAGTATAGTAATACATTTTTATTTACAATAGATGAACTTTGACATTGACAATTAGAGAAGAAAAAAACAGTGTGTCGCAACACAAGCAAATATAAGAAAGCATTGATAAGTATTTATTCAATATACAATCTAACTTTAAATGTACAATACTATTGTACATTTGGAGTTAAATTGTTTCAAACATTTTACTACATTTATGTTATAGGGCATAGTTTGGTGCTAGTACAAGTTAATTGTTTTGTGATAGACACCAATATAAAATATTGTGCATAAATTTTAGTGTAATTTGACACTGGATAAAAGAGTAGAACTACAATACTAAAGAACTACTTCATATGACAAGCAAACAGAGTATTATTATAAATCTTTTGTTTTTATTACAAGCTACATTGTATTTACATCGCGAGGAATATGAGACTGTTCAATATATAGAACATATTTGTCTGCAAAGTTTTTTATGAATAACTTAAAGTGAAACCTCTATTGCTTATGTAAAAACAAGATGCCAGATGCATGTACATTGTCAATAATAACACAAAATATGAATACATTTCAATACAAAACAGGTAAAAATTGACAACTTAGTTCTAAGTGCATTGTGTCGATACAAGATCTAGTCCTCCATGTCTGCAAAATCAATATCTGAAATGGACCGACAGTTTGAACAGCTAATACATTCTCCACAACCAACCGAACATTCGAGGTCATGTTTGCGACAGGTACATCTCCAAGAATATCATTTTTTGCAATTGCATCTGATAATATTTAAAAGAAATCTGGAGCAGCGGGTTGTGTAGATTTTGCAGGTACACGAGTCCTTAGAGAAGTTCCTATCCCAATTCAGTTGGGTCTACTTTATCATTTCCAATCCATGTTTGTGATTGAAAATATGACGGTATAGAGTGTTGCGCCGCAGCATCAGACGTAGGCGGAATGCTTTGAACTTGAATAACAGATGAACTTGACATGGTTTTCCTTACAAATTTGTGAAATCTCAGTCTGTTCAAAGTTATCTCCCTAGCTCCATCATATAATATCCTCAAGGCATTTTCACCACCTGTGATAATTTCTTCTTTGTTTGTTGCAGAAATGAAGTATTGCAGCATTTTGCCGGAACACTTCATTTTTACACATTATTTTAAGAACTGTCGGCAACCAGAGAAAGCGTGCAGGAATGGTAGGAAATAACAAATCTCTATTCCAATCACATTTTGGTGTCTTTTGAATATATATGCCAAGCTATTTGGGTTTTTATTGTCTGATCTGAAATATACATTCTTCGAATCTGACGAAAATCCAAAACTGACAACAGTCTGTTTTAAACATCATTTCCCCACAGATTGTTTCTCTCAGAGGCATTTTGAGTTGTATTGTTTCCTGCATCCTCGGTAACCAGGCTATTTACCGTATATATGTATCGGTAATAATATTGAATGTAGTATATACGGAATGTGTACCGTGGGTTCCGAACGATGTGTTTTTCTGAAAATCAAAACTTCTACCAGGATGAACATCTACGTTTACCAGATGCAACTTTAGCAGGCTTACCACAGAACAAGCAATATCACTTAAAAGCAAAATTAGCATTTGATCTTAAAGGTCTTTTACCTTGGTTACACTTAACATTGGAACTTAGTTTTTGAAATGTTTCTAGTGTGAGTAAAATCCCTTCTACAGTTTTGGTGCACAATTTGGCCTGTAATTGTTCGTATACTTGTATACTTGAATTCCTCAGATCGCTAGCATGGTTAACACTGTTGCTTCCCTTCTCTCTGAGAGTGACAATTGGGACCTATTCTGGATATCCTGCGCATAAAATAACGCACGATGTAGAATCTGAAAGCATATTTTAAAATCTATAGATCTGTATATATTATTATTTTTTGTATATGCATTATTTCACAGTAACAATAGTATTATGTAGTGTAATATACATCATACATGTATATAACTTATAGAAATATGTTATTTTATATATATGTTTGTGTATTGATTTTCTTACTAATTCAGACCAATATCGACACATGGGAACATGATGAATGTATAAACCATCTGACATTGGTAAAAACAAATATACCTGTTGCCATGTTGATATTTTCTTGTAGATCCCGAAATCAGAAATGCACAACGGGTTTCTGAAAAAAAACAATTCAGAATAGAAATATTCAGTATAAAATGTGCATTTATTTCAGCCTACCTTAAAATAGCCTATGTTATTTCCCTGCATTTAACATACATTAAATCTTTGTCCGAAAACTTAATGACAAGCATGTGTATATTTACAGAGAAAATTGTCATGAGTTTTTATTAATTTAAATATACAGTAGTCAGTATAAAACATACCGAAATGCAACGCCCTTCATATCGTTATTTGTTCCATCAGCAGGGTTTAGTAATGTGGCTTGTATCATCTATAGAAATAAAAGACATATTTTGTGTGAGAAATCATGCATGAATTTAGCATATATTTATATTAGCATATTAACTTTGTATTTAAAAGAAACAAGTATATTTTGCATGAACCGATACTCAAATGACATAATCGTTCATTTCATTCTTCCACTTTGATAAATAAAGCGTGACGTCATTTGGCAAATGCCAATTTGAATATTCGGCATTACTTTCAATAGGTGTTAATGTAGGCAATAACAAAAAAAAAATCCGTACTATGTTATACTTTGCATTTTTAAAATATTAAATCAGTTATACAATCACAACAGACAGAGGAAGGTGAACATATATGGAATGTATTGCATGTTCCGGGCAATCATGTAGTATGAAATTTCCTATGAAGAGCTACTGGTGAGGTCAATTTCACATAATAGCATATTTAAAAAAAGGACAATTTAAAACAAACATTTTTCATATAATTTATTATAGATAGAAATTGTGCATAGATAAGACTTAAAGTATGACTCACCTTGATACAAGAGACAGCTGAACATTAGATAATCATCATATGACCATTGGTGTGTAAATCATGGATGTCCTATCTGAAATTAAGTATTGATTTTATTTATGTACATTTACATGTTTAATAATGCAAAATATATATCTAAATATAAATTAATATATACATACATGCAAATCTGAATATTGTTTTACATACTGGTTTGGGACCACCAAAACCAGACAACCACCAAACCCGGACGGCCCCGAAAATGCTTTATTTAGTATTTTATTTGTGCAGTGGTTGTCAGTCAAATTAAGTAAATAAATTTTATTTCAACCTACGTAAATGGTAATATTTTTGTTGTCTATTTCTAGAATGTTGACGTTGAAATTTTGGGGTCAAGAAAGCATTGCCTGACCTCATATACCAGCTATAATCATTTGCAGAGTAAATAATAGAATATCCAAAACTTCAGTATTTGTTGCTGAAATATTGTATATCATGATAAAAATCTAAAATCAAAACACCCCACGTGATGTACATATCTGTCCGGACACATGGTGCTGTATTGTAGACAAGTTCTCCTTGTGGAGCCTCAGATATAAGTGTCAATACAATCAGAAATAAACAAGTTAGTTAGTTAGGAGAAGAACCTAGCTGAAGTGTGTCAAATTTTAACGTCTCTACAGTAGGTTAGAAATTATGAAATTTGTACGGAAAATTGTTCAAAAAGTGTTCGTTTGATGATCCCCGACAGTACAATAAAAATACCTTGTTATAATAAAATAATGCATATTCACGACGTAAATTATGTCCCGTTTTGTCTTCCGTAGATTAAAAAATCGTGAAATTTGTTCATTTCAAAGTAACAATATAATGTCGAAAATATAAAGTTTTTCATATTAAATATGTCTTATTAACATCGTTTTCTTATAAATATATATAGATCGTTTATTTAAATCAAATCTACTAACATTTACGTTTATTTCCAAAAATATTTAACATAAAATCGTAGTTATATTTAACTATGGCACTTATTGTGAAAGTAAAAAGGCATAAATGATAAAAGTAAATGTAAAATACACAAAACAAACTTACCTTTGCCATCTAAATGCTATTTTTGATGAAAAATGATATTCATGTTTCGACGGAAGTTTCACGAAATCATATGACAAGTGTACAATGACGCGCGTGCCTACGTAAAATTGTTACGTCATAGGAAAAAAATGCGTGTATGGTGTACAGTTCGAGTCTTAAAATATAAAGTTAAAATTCGTGAACTTTGAACGCTTGTAAAAAAAGTTGGGCACAGAGTTATATGTGCAACTTTTTTTCTGACATATACATATACCAGCCCTATTCAATGAACAAAGATTCAAAACTTTTGCAATTAGTTCTGGGTCATATTTTATTTTTACTAGACTAAATTTGAAACAAATAATGTATAGGTTTTACATGAAAGAAAATATTTCAAAATTTAGTATTTGATGCAGGTGATGCAGATGAAAAATATATTGTTTCAACAAATCAAATTATTTAATTATGAATTTGAAGGATATTCAGACATTCGAAAAGATGTTTATCCCATTTATTTCTACCTTACTTAATGAAAGAGACATATTTTTTCAACAGGAACATATTTTTTTATTTTGCTTGCCATTTTGAAGGTAAAGTATGTCCTTAAAAAAGACATTTTGGCATGTGATATGAAATCGCTGATTAAGTTAGAATTTCATTTAAGTGAGTTTGATAAGAAAGACAAACACCTAAATTATTTGTTCACATTATGGTAAATTATAATGTTTACGGGTAAATAATTATTAAAAGAGTTTATTAAAGTTATAACTATGTTCCTATTATTTGCATGAACTTACATAATATGTATCAGCAGAGCTTCACTTAAAATATTTTTTAATCAAATATTTGATGAAGATGAAAACATATACTGCTTCAGCATTTCATTATACTGATTTCCATTTGAAGAAAATTTTTTGGACTCAGACAGAAATACCGCTTAAATGTAATCGTACTCAAACATTTTTTTATATGATGGACAAAATTTAACATTTAAAACAAAGATATGCTAATATGGAATTGTAAAATTTCATGTGAAATGTAAATACGTTGAAAATGATTTGCAAAATTTCCACAACACAATGTTTATAAAATTACATAAAAATAACAATATGATCGAGCGATATTATTCACTGAATATACCTTAATTCAATATATGTCGTCTAGATAGAACAAAATAGTAGAAAAATATATTTATTTATTGTTCGGAACTTGGGTGCATCTCCTCTGAAATATTTATAAATAAATCATTTAAATACTATATTACATACTATATTTTTAATACATGAACATGTTTTTATTTGGCAAACTTTTTGCCAGCCACTCTTTATTTGTTTTACTTTAAAGGTTAATCATCTCTAATTAGAATATCAAGATACGAACTTTTAGACATGATTTCCAGAATTCAAAAGGTCATCTATATTTCTGCACCCAATTGTATAAACGTTGGTTAACTTTAACCACTGGGTTAAATCCATGGTTAGGTTAACTTTTGAGTTAAACTTTGGTTAACCGATTGTATAAAATTTTTGTTAAATTTAACCAGCGTAAATTTCTGTTTAAATTAACCCACGTATATGAGGTGGGTTAAATTTTAACCAAATGTTAACCAGAAACAAAATGGCTGCCGTTTGTACGCTTCGTCTCAACTTTTGTTCATTTTTGCTTCGAAATAGACTATTATTGGTTGTATATGATGGCAACGATATTTCTTTATGTTGCGTAGTGACGGGAAACGGAAACAAACTTTTCCAGAGCCGGAAATAAACAGTTTTAAAAATCAGCTGTCAGTGTCGATAATTCGGATAAGTCATGATACAAAATGTCATTTTAAACCGATTAAATGAAGATCATGCTTAGGTTAATACTGAGGATAAACTTGAAGGACAATTAGAGATAAAATTACGAAGTCATTCTGGACCAGTACGCAGCGGAAGATCCCTAGAAAGACAAACATGAGGCTGTATACTTTGTGATTGATCAGTGAATTTTATTTCGATCAACACATATGTGTGCGTTTTCGTGTAATTGTCAATAACAACATGACTTATTAAAGATTTACAGACTGACAGGATATATCACCTTAGAGAATTCTCTTGCTGAACTTATCATGATGAAGAAGGTATGATAATGCCTTTAACTTTTTGTGCCACTGTCAGTTAAACAGTTTGCATGACTTTTTGTGTTTTTGTTGTGTTTTGTGTATAAAACCATTATCTGATATGAAAATCGGCAAAACAAAGGAACGAAGTCATATAAAATAATATATTTTGTTCATTCCATATTTCATGCACTGTTCTGCTTTTTAACAATTAGATCTATTATTCCTAAACCCAAAAGTCAAGATTGCTCAGGCCTTGATATCTTGTTGTCATGTCACTAGCGAAACAAGCCAACTGGCAGGTTGTTTCGCAGTGTGTGGCACCATGACACATTGTCGCTTGGCTCAAATGGAAAAATTAGCTTATTGAGGCTTAAATCTGCTTTGTTGCTGGCGACAACGACTCAATTAAGCCATGCGATAACACAGTAAGAAGTCATTCCCTCGTTATATGCCGACATGGGGACAGCGTGCCACAGTCTTGCATGTTTTGTAGCGCCCAGGAAAAGAAGGCAATAAACAACAACGCAACATGCAAAAGTGTAACGTATCAGCTACCATACTAGAAAGAGGTCAAAATATGCAAAAAGTCCTTAAGCTGCGGTCTCACTTACTCCCGGCAGAGCCCAGGACCATCCCGGTAAGTTACCGGGATGATCCGGGGCGAAATTATTGTTGCGGTCACACTTACAGAGCAGAGCTAAGGAAAAAGCCGGCAAAGCTATTCTTTCCGGATCATCCCGAACCACCCCAGTGATATTAAATATTTTATTCTATCCGGGGTCAAATGTTCCCGGATCATCCAGGACGT
The DNA here is from genome assembly GCF_026571515.1 of Ruditapes philippinarum. Lineage (NCBI taxonomy): Eukaryota > Metazoa > Mollusca > Bivalvia > Venerida > Veneridae > Ruditapes > Ruditapes philippinarum. The sequence continues at coordinate 16,115 of NW_026854202.1, read as the reverse complement.
TGCCGGCAGAGTTACGGTTGTACCCAAGTTGTCTACCGGGGCTCTGCCGGGATGTAAGTGAGACGGTAGCTTTACTGCGTTAGTCATACAGTAGAAATATAGTGAAATATGGTGATGATACTGAAAAATCAATCATCAGTTGTTCACAACTGTCATAAAAAATATTACTAAAAACTTGAATTTTACTTTTCTTAAAATCCTAGGACAATGTACATTTTGCTAAGCTGGTGTCCTTAAAATATTTTGGCTCATCTTGTGTAAAATTAGTCAAAAAGTTTTTTAATGTGTATTAAATAGTTTCCAGATACATTGATAATTATTTTAGCTCTATCAAGCAGATTCCAAAATGAAAATACTGTAAAACATATAATCATGCTTATTTTTCCCAAATCTTTAAAAAAATTCCTAATCAAACTGAAATTTGGAATATCCAATGCAATAAAGTTAGTTATTGATTAAGTTCATTCCGGTATTGTTACAGACATATGTGTCACAGTGTGTTGTTGTTTTTTTTGGTAGAGTACAATAATTTGTTTTCAATAATTTAGGAAGATTTCCCTGTTGAAAACCTTGCTTTTTCCTAATTTTATCAGCAAAATTTCCAAACTGATGACTTAGGCAATTTGTCTTCTCATCAAAGGTTGATAAAGGGCTTGTTTATTTCTAGTAGCAGGGAAAAGAAACAATGTCATCTTCTGGTGAAAATCAAACTGTTTTTATTTAGTTTTTAAAGAAAGTTATACAGGCTTCATGATCATGAATTAACACACAAGTCATATATTATAAAGTTATTTTATCAACCTTTTAAAGGTCCCATTGAATGGTAATTTACCACAGCGATATTTCCATTTATATTCGTAAGAAAAAGCCACTAAACCTTTTTCAGCGGAAATTACCGACTGCTGTCGTGTTTATTGGAGCATAAATCACCGCTAATCATTGGCCAGTATTTCACGCGTTTTACGATTCAACGCACCTCGGCGATTTACGGAAAAAGTCGGAAGATACTTGGTGTGACGTCACACCCAGTACTCGTTCGAGAATCGCCATATTGGAAACATTGAAAAAAAAAATATCGTACAGTAATTTTTAGATTTATTCAGCGTAATTGGTTGGATTTAAGCAATGGGAGGCGCGAGATGTGTTGTTGGAGGATGCAGCAATAAGAGAAGTGAGCGGGTTAGCTTACATCAATTCCCTAAGGACACGAACATTCGACAACAGTGGGTAAGGGCAATCAAGTGTACAGGTACGAATGTCTCTAGAGCTGACTGGAATGGACCTAGTTCTTCAAAATCAGCACAAGCACAATTGGTATGCTCTGAACATTTTGAATTCACGTGCTTTACCCTCACCACTAGGATGCATTGGCAGCAGGGATTACCATACAAGGCTGCCCTTACTGACGAAGCGGTGCCTACCCTGTTCGGTCTACAGATACAGGAGTATAAGAAAAGGGTAGAGAATCCAAGTTCTAGAGGAGCCTTCAGAAAACGTGAATTGGAAAGAGTAAGTGTATTTCTATGCATATTTTTGAAAAATACATCTTAAAATAGATAAATTTTGTGGCTAATATATCGATATATACTGTACTGATACTGTATACAGGTCAAGCACGTCTCAACAAATGTTTGTTAAGAAAGAAAATAGTTGGATATTTTTTAAAACATCAAACTTCAAAGTAAATTTTATGTGCAGGTCTGCAAAATATCTAGAATTCTACAAAATTTTGGAAACAAAGTGATCCCTCGGAAGCATTAATCACAACAAAATAACATAAGAATTGCAGACTCGGTTTGATTGAGTCTGTACATGAGAGATAATGAATAAGTGCAACATCCCTCACGCCCCCTAGCACCGGCTTGAGCGGTACTCAATTCTCAACACTTTATAGTGTTGGCATCAATGATCCAGAAGGACCAGAAAATATAACAACACTGAAGTGAAGTACGGGGCAACTTTTTACGGCTGCCACACGGCACTTGACACCTGCCATAGTCATACATGGAACATTTGGGTGAAATTTGCACTGTAATTTGTAAAATGCTTAGGCTATCTCAAGGATATATCACCAGATTGATTTCAAGACAGCTTGGTGTGATCAACTTGGAACAACTTAGCCTGTATTCAGCTCATGTTACATTCATTTTGTAAATTACGCAAACAAAAGATGTTTCATCATAGATTTCTAGGTTATATCCGATAAATTTTTGTAGTTTTGCAATCGTTTTGGAGTTTGAAACTTTTTTGAAGCCAAGTTAAATTTTTAATATGCTATCTTCTTTATATCCATGCTTAACAAAAACTGGGGCGGTTTCATAGGAGACATCATTCCCTCTGTCAGTTTATTGCAAGAAGTTGCCCTAATTGAAGAATATTTGCGAATGCAATTTTTTTCTCTGAATATAAGGTACATACATTATGATCTCAAAACAACAAATAACTACACTACCAGTGTGACAAAAAGAAAAAAATATTTTCATAACTGTTTAACTTGTCCTGAATTGTAAGGTAATTGTGTCTTAAATTTTGCAGAGAAAAGGAGAAAAAGGTCTGCCGAAGAAAAGCTCCTATTGATGAAACGTTTTTGAAATCTGGAAAACCACCTGTAGAAGCAGATTTGACTTTATGTCTATAAAGAAGTACAGCTCTGGCATCATTTCCATGGGTGTACATTAGACATTAAATACGGGTTTATAATAGCTGAGGATAAAAAGTATCAAATTATTAATATTGGCTAACTCTAGAGGGAAGTATTGTATCAAAATCAACAAGTGCTTAATCATTATTTGATCACTTTAGTTTAACAATGTATCTATGATCAATATGTCCATCTAGTCTACACCATACTGATGTACTTCATGACATTATTATTGTAAATGCAGAAATAAGTTTAAGTGTGTCTCATTACTTAGATATTGTAACAAATTATGATAAACACAGAATTTAGTAATAATTGTTTGAGAAATATTGTCATATGTGTTCTAAGAATGCCGTGTCATATTCTCATGAGTTGTACAAAATATAATTTTAATTAGTAAATCAAGAGAAGAATAGAACATCAGGATTGTTTGTAAGTGGTTTGTTAAAATATAACTTTATAAGATGCAATACCTTTTAAAGATATCTTGGTAAAGAATGTTATATAATATGTTCTGACTTAATGTCCTCAACTGAAAAGAATGTTTTTATGGCCCCAAGATAATGGCAAGGGGCATATAATTGTTACCGTTGTCTGTCTGTCCCTGTGTGAACTATTTTTAGAAAATCTTGTCAGGCCCATAACTCTGTCATGCATCAAGGGAATTTTAAACGTTTTGTCACAAATGTTGAACATGATAGGACGATATGTGTCAAGCGCATGACGTAGACCCCTAGATTCAAGGTCACAAAGGTCAAAAGTCAGCAGTTAGAAAATCTTGTCCAGTCCATAACTGTCTTACATCAAGGGATTTGGATGATGTGTCATGTGCATGACCTAGACACTTAGCCAACTACAGACATTTGAAATCTAAGTGTTATATTGACCTTTCAAGATAACACTAAGAGGTCAAATGTCAGCAATTTTTTAATCTTGTTTGGCCCATTTACGTCTGCGAAGGAAAACTGTGAATTTGGGCACCAACATGGTTTACCAGGATGAGATGGTGTGTCATGCACAAGATCAAGAGTCTTAGGTCAAGGTCATGTTTAGAGGTCAAAGGTCAGCAATTTGATAATTTGTGCTCTGTCACTTTGAAATTAAGGATTTTTTAATATTTAAGATATGTTTTATCAAACAACCATCTGTACTCTTACTTGAAAAGGTCATTTGTGGCACAACAATTCTGTCATGTCAGATGTTTCGATGTTCTAACATATATAGGAAGGGCATCTGTGTCTCAGACACATTTCTAGGGTTTGCTTGTTTCTTACATGATACTTAAATAAAAAGTAAGAAAAGCAATATTATTTTTTCCAAAAAATTGATAAGTAGACAAATAATCTTTGTTTGATTGTTTTTGTATGTATGTGAGTCTTTTCTCAACTAGTCATACTGCTGTGCCAAACATGATGTACATGTGTATATGTTTTTGGCAAAAAACAGTCATGATGTATATGTTTTCGGCAAAAGGAATCTTGCTGATTTTGCAATTTACTGTGATGAAATTTTATATTTAGATTGAATAATAATTTTGCCATTGTCATTTGTTGTTGGTTAATAAAACAAGTGTAATAAAAAGTACCTTATGCTATGTTAAAAAGAAACGATCATGTATTTGATTTAAGCTAGCCTTTTCAATGAAAAAGAAGAGCTTTCCTGCTATCCCTTTTATATGCAATTGAGTCACATCTTAGAAAAAGTTTTTTTGTGACAAAGTATTAAAACTATGGTTTTGAAACTTGCCATACTTGTTGACCATCATATTGTCCATCTATTGTCCTTTTTTATCAGAAAATGTACTTAATGTCTTTAAACTTTGAATGATTGTTTAAATCATTACCCAATCTGTTGACAAGAGAAGGTGACCCCATTAGGAATTTAAAGATATACTATGCTCAAATTTGATATCAGAAAATATTGATAATTACTACATAGTCTCTTTGTAAAAATGAAATAAACATGTTTTGACTTTACATAAAGTTTATATGTCATGTTTAAAACTCTACAAACTATAGGTCGTCACAATATGAATATATAGTGTCGTTAAAAAAACTGGCAGTTTTTTTAAGAAAAGACTAATTTTACTTGTCCTATAATAGACCATGTGACTTCCAATGCATAGTTGTTTTCATTTTTTATTCAAATTAGACATACTCAGTAAGAATTTCATAGGTTTAAATAAATTTCTTTGATCAAAATATTTTACTCAAAGATGAGCATAGTATATCTTTAAGTTTTCATAGACCTTTGTTAGGTTTTTGGTCTCTGCCAAAGTTTTGTTTATAGGCGAGCAATAAAAACTTAAGCATTCAGTCCTGTTGACTGCTCCTTTTTTAAGTTACATACCATTATTTGGATTTTGTAGTTACCTTTAGAGTATATAATCAGATTTTGGCCATGTAACAGTTTTGTTAAAACTTAAACATCTGATCTGTAAGACTCATTTATGTTTACTAAGCATTTATTTCAACTAAAACAAGGAAAAACATAAATATTAGGCCTATTGTATAATTTTTTTTAATTTTTGCATTAAAAATAACTTATTTAGAAGTAAATTAATAGTATTTCAAATTCTACTAAAACATTATCACCTCCTTTTTTAATACTTTATGGGGATCTAAATCTTTGTACATGCAATGTCTACATAGGCCTTTTTGTTTAATTTTATATACAAAAAGTATATATTGTCAAAGCATGATTGCATAACATATTAGAATGACTTGTATTTAAATAAAGCTTGAATTGTATAACCATTGTCTTCTTGTTGCTTTGTCCTGCTCTCCAATTTACAATGTATTGTTGTGCATGCTATTATAGCAAGTGACATCCTTCGAAAGGGATTTAACTTGGAAAGTATCATCTCCATTTTATCTAGCTTGTGATAAATAAAGAACTTAAGGAGTAATGGGCAACCTATGTACATGATGTACCAATGTAGCTGAAATGAAGCTAGCTGCCAAGCAAAGCCATGTAACCTTGCAAACGGAAACTTTGAATTTGTGCCATAAGCTGCTTATACTGATGAACATAATTAAGTAGAGGAAATATTAGATTCAGTTCGTCAACCAATAAATTTAATTCCCGTTAATTTTATGAATCTCTGCCAAAAAGGAAAAAATAACTGTAGATCTACAACAATGAATGGAGAATGTTGAATTTGACATTGAAGCTGAAATATTGATATATATATACTCCTTATCTCTAGTATATAATTCCTTTACATAGCTGTTATAAATGAGCCGGGTCATGACAAAACCAACATAATGCGTTTGCGACACGCATGGATCCAGACCAGCCTGCGAATCCGCTTACAAACCGTATAACAAGTAGAGAAATGGATAGCGAACAGCATGGATCCTGATCAGAATGCGCAGGTTGGTCTTGATCCATGCTGGTCGCAAACACATTATGTTGGTTTTGTCGTGCCACGGCTCAAATGTCCCTTGCATGATTTTTTCCTAACTGATTTTTTGCTATCACTGCTATGAAATGGGTTCATTGTGTAACAGTAGCTTAGTGTTTGACATGGCCACCTGCTTTTGTATATGTTTTGAATAATTTTTCATAATTAATTATTCCTAGACATTTTAAGTGTGTAAGCTTATACATCTGCTGCAAATATTATTGTTTGAGTAAAAAAAAAACTTCCAAAATTCTTGAGTGGAAGATCTATGTTCTTTAACTGCATTAAAAATGAATAGTGCATGCACAAAATCATTGCTAAATAGACAAGAGTGTACTTAAAATTGTACTAAGCAGAACAATATTATGTTTCAGAACATTTAGTAATGTTAACATACAATATTCATGAGTGTTAAATAACAGCGGCAGGCTGAAGCCTATAATACTTGGGGTCTTTCATCAAAACCAAATTCAAATACTTCCATTACTAAACACAAAATGAGGGTACAGATTTAGCTAGTGTATGTGGAAACAAATGTTCACTTTTCTTGATATTTACCGTAAGTGCTTCTTTCACTTGTCCAGTGGAGGGCTGAAGTAGTGCTGGCCCAGTGACTGGTAGGGGTTGCTCAGCATTTCCAGTTGGTGTGACTTCATATTCTCCAATAATCTAAAAAAAAATGAACAAAAGGTCTAGATGCATTTCTTTAGCAGATTTTGCATAATTTTCTATGATGAAACATCTTTTGTTTGCGTAATTTACAAAATGAATGTAACATGAGCTGAATACAGGCTAAGTTGTTCCAAGTTGATCACACCAAGCTGTCTTGAAATCAATCTGGTGATATATCCTTGAGATAGCCTAAGCATTTTACAAATTACAGTGCAAATTTCACCCAAATGTTCCATGTATGACTATGGCAGGTGTCAAGTGCCGTGTGGCAGCCGTAAAAAGTTGCCCCGTACTTCACTTCAGTGTTGTTATATTTTCTGGTCCTTCTGGATCATTGATGCCAACACTATAAAGTGTTGAGAATTGAGTACCGCTCAAGCCGGTGCTAGGGGGCGTGAGGGATGTTGCACTTATTCATTATCTCTCATGTACAGACTCAATCAAACCGAGTCTGCAATTCTTATGTTTTTTTGTTGTGATTAATGCTTCCGAGGGATCACTTTGTTTCCAAAATTTTGTAGAATTCTAGATATTTTGCAGACGCTGCACATAAAATTTACTTTGAAGTTTGATGTTTTAAAAAATATCCAACTATTTTCTTTCTTAACAAACATTTGTTGAGACGTGCTTGACCTGTATACAGTATCAGTACAGTATATATCGATATATTAGCCACAAAATTTATCTATTTTAAGATGTATTTTTCAAAAATATGCATAGAAATACACTTACTCTTTCCAATTCACGTTTTCTGAAGGCTCCTCTAGAACTTGGATTCTCTACCCTTTTCTTATACTCCTGTATCTGTAGACCGAACAGGGTAGGCACCGCTTCGTCAGTAAGGGCAGCCTTGTATGGTAATCCCTGCTGCCAATGCATCCTAGTGGTGAGGGTAAAGCACGTGAATTCAAAATGTTCAGAGCATACCAATTGTGCTTGTGCTGATTTTGAAGAACTAGGTCCATTCCAGTCAGCTCTAGAGACATTCGTTCCTGTACACTTGATAGCCCTCACCCACTGTTGTCGAATGTTCGTGTCCTTAGGGAATTGATGTAAACTAACCCGCTCACTTCTCTTATTGCTGCATCCTCCAACTACACATCTCGCGCCTCCCATTGCTTAAATCCAACCAATTACGCTGAATAAATCTAAAAATTACTGTACGATATTTTTTTTTCAATGTTTCCAATATGGCGATTCTCGAACGAGTACTGGGTGTGACGTCACACCAAGTATCTTCCGACTTTTTCCGTAAATCGCCGAGGTGCGTTGAATCGTAAAACGCGTGAAATACTGGCCAATGATTAGCGGTGATTTATGCTCCAATAAACACGACAGCAGTCGGTAATTTCCGCTGAAAAAGGTTTAGTGGCTTTTTCTTACGAATATAAATGGAAATATCGCTGTGGTAAATTACCATTCAATGGGACCTTTAACAATAGATAGAACTCTAGAAAACATATTTGGACACTTTTTCATTTTTAACCAGTTATAGACTATGCACTTATTAAACTATATATAACTTATTGTTTATGGTAACAGTCATACACTATTCATTACATTATGTATATATATTGAAACCCTGGTTTACCTACTTCAATGACATATAGCCTATTCCTAAAGGTACTGGACTAGTATAATGTTAGCCAGTGACAGGTTCCAATCATTCATTAAGTGTTAAGTATTTTTATTTACAAGATCCATGTATAAGTAATAAATATATAAGATCTAAGAATTCCTAAACAACATCAATAAAATTAATTCAAAATTGAAGTAGAGGTAAATTAAAAATCACTTTTGATTGTTCATAAATTAATTAATTATGGTAAATTCAAGATGACATTTTTTTATAATTATTTTTTCATTTAGTTTCTCCTCTGTTTAGTAAATTTACTGCTGGGAACCAAGTCAATTTTGCATTTGAGTGTTGTGACTAGTGAGAATTAAAGTTAAAACATGTTGAATGTTTAAAATATAGGATGTCAGCCATACAGTCACAAGAAAGCAAAATGATTTTGTTTTCATTTATGTGTTTTTCATATATTTTGTTTGTTTGTTTTGTTGTTGTTTTGTTTTTAGCTCACCTGTCACAAAGTGACAGGGTGAGCTTTTGTGATCGCTTTTCGTCCGGCGTCCGTCCGTCCGCCGTCCGTCAGTCGTCCGTCCGTCCGTAAACTTTTGCTTTAAATGACATCTCCTCATAAACCACTGAGCCAATTTCATCCAAACTTCAGAGGAATGTTCCTTTGGTGGTCACCTTTAAAAATTGTTCAAAGAATTTAATTCCATGCAGAACTCTGGTTGCCATGGCAACCAAAAGAAAAAACTTTAAATATCTTCTTTTAAAAAACCATAAGAGCTAGAGCTTAGATATTTGGCATGAAACATCTTCTAGTGAGTGTCTACCAAGTTTGTTCAAATAAAAGCCCTGGGGTCAAAATTGGCCCCGCCCCTGGGGGTCATTGATTTTCCCTATATACATATAGTAAAAACTAAAAAAATCTTCTTTTAAAGAACTCTAAGAGCTAGAGCTTAGATATTTGGCATGAAACATCTTCTAGTGAATGTCTACCAAGTTTGTTCAAATAAAAGCCCTGGGGTCAAAATTGGCCCCGACCCAGGGGGTCATTGATTTTCCCTATATGCATATAGTAAAAACTTAAAAAATCTTCTTTTAAAGAACCCAAAGAGCTAGAGCTAAGATATTTAGCATGAAACATGTTCTAATGGGTGTCTACAAAGTTTGTTCAAATAAAAGCCTTAGGGTCAAAATTGGCCCCGCCCCAGGGGGTCATTGATTTTCCTTTTCCTTATATGTGTATAGCAAAAACTTAAAAAATCTTCTTTGAAAAAACCCAAACCCAAATAGCTTGAGTTTAGATATTAAGCATGAAACATCTTCTAGTGAGTGTCTACAAATTTTGTTCAAATAAAAGCCCTAGGGTCAAAATTGGTCCCGCCCGGGGGTCATTCATTTTCCTTATATGTGTATGGCAAAAACTTAAAAATCTTCTTTGAAAAAACCCAAATAGCTAGAGTTTAGATATTAAGCATGAAACATCTTCTAATAAGTGTCTACAAATTTTGTTAAATTAAAAGCCCTGGGGTTAAAACTGGCCCCGCCCCAGAGGTGTCATTGTTTTTAACTATATGTGTATAGTAAAAACTTAAAAAATCTTCTTTTAAAAAACCCAATGAGCAAGAGGTTAGATTGTTAAGCAGGAAACATCTTTTTGTGGGTGTCTACCACGTTTGTTCAAATAAAAGCCCTTGGGTTAAAATTGGCCCTGCAAAAGGGGGGTGGGGGTGGGGGTCATTGTTTTTCATTATATGTGTGTAGTAAAAACTTAACATCATGAAAAATCTTCTAATGGGTGTCTTCCAAGTATGTTCAAATAAAAGCCCTGGGGTTTAAACTGGCCCCCCTCTGGGGGCCTATATACAGGTGAGCGACTTCAGGGCCATCATGGCCCTCTTGTTTATTTTTATTTATTTATTTTATTTTTTTATTTATTTTTTTATTGGGGGGGGGGGGGGTTAATTAGCAATAAGTAGACTTTTATTTTATTATTTATTTTGCTATAATATGGTAAACTTTCAGCATTTTAAAAGCTCTTCTATCATGAAACATAGCTTTGGCAAATGCAACAAGATTTTCCCAAGTGACTGATATGGTATTTAGTAACTGAAACAGAAGTTTCATATACTATATAGTGAAACTACAGAGAGTAGTTTGGGGCAAAATCATTCAAAAATTGCATCTGCTGTTACACAAAATATTTTGGGTTCGAACGTTTTAGGTACGAATCTGATAGAAAATATATGCGTCAATACTTCTGCATTGAGTGGTTTTTGTATGAAATTAGTTACATTCTAACCATTTTCTGTCCCAGTTGACGGATGATTTTGATTTATAACATTATATCAGCGAATATTTCCTCATTTGCAGTACATTTTAATTTGTAAACAAAGCCCATAGCAACCATGCAAGTTATTCGTACCTAAACACCAGTCCGAGGTCTTAAACAAGTTAATCCTACGTAAAAGTTATATTTTGTACATTTGTTTAATGATGATATGTAATTAGTGTGGTGACAACATCTTCATTTAAATTTGAACCGAGTTTAACTCTACTATCAACATTTTCGATTGTAATAAAAATAGAAGCGTAAACCATGTGTCAATTTTGACATATTCCGCGAAATAACATAACCGGATATAGAATTTATTGCATGTCGGGACTAGTATTGGTTAGTTTAACCAGCGGTTAATTTTAACCATTTTGGTTAGTTAACCTTTTGGTTATCTCGGTTTATACAAGTGACTAACCAAATTGGTTAGTTAACCAAAGTTGGTTAAATTTAACCCACGGTTAGCGTTTAACCCAGGGTTAATTTAACCAACGTTTATACAATTGGGTGCTGGTGGAATCACGTCAACCCTATCAATGTATTGCATTTTCGTCTGTGTGTATGCATAAAAGACTGACAATTTGAAAACGGCGCAAGAAATAAAAACATGTCTTTTTATTGATTTTGTTTCTAAGATTTGGAAGCATTGGGTTATAGAAAGAACTTGGCTTAGTTGTATATGCATTTAATTTTCTAGTCCGTTAATCGCATATATATTTGAAAGCGAAGGTAAGAGTATGTTAAAAAAACAAATAACACATACATGCCGTTTGAATGGTATCCACATGAATCATTTCCTAATCCAGGTAGAAGATCATTTGGATAGTTATCCGGTACCACACCGATAGCTAGAATGAAATTCTTCTATTGTAAAAATCAACGAAGAGTCATCCCATATTATAAGTATTATACTTTCAATTAGAACAAAATAAATAAATAAATAAATAAATAAATAAATAAATAAAACAAGTAAATAAATAAATAGATTAATTAATCAATTGATTGAAAGTATTTAACTTTGAATTAGAACAAAATAAATAAATAAATAAATAAAATGAAAAATAAAGAGACAATAAATAAGTAAATAAAATATTTAATTAATTAATAAATAATTAATAAAAAAATTAATTAAATAATTACTATGTTATTTATAATTTCATAGATTTATAAATAATAAATAAAAAATAAATAACCTTTAATGGTTTTCGTTTACTGTAAGACAAAATTATTTAATGTAATTAATGACTGTTTGAATATGTAATAAAAAGAGTCACGGTGTTCCTTGTAAACAAATCATATTGATACTTTGATAATCAGAATAAAATATTTATAAAAAATAAAACAAACTTGTATTCCTCACAATTTGCTTGGTAAGTATTTATGGCAGATTATCAATTAATTTCAGAAAGTATTTACAGACGAAAATGAATATTTAACTTAAAACTCCTTCATATAATTACTATTATCGTAACATATTTTAAAATAACATTCAATTTTGTTTGGTTAATGACGATAAGGTATCATCGGATTTTATCATAAACATGATATGCTCAAAAGACTATCTGAAGAGAATAAGAATTTTGACGACTCTTCTTTAATTCCTTAAGCAGTATTATGGTACACAAACTAATTATGGCTAAACACTTGACTCAAGTTACATTTGATCGAATGTTATATTATGTTAACTGTTACCTATACCTCCGCCTCTACCAATGCTCATAACCTTGACTTCAAAACTGTCCCACGAATTTAATAAATATTTGTCAATAAATAAACCAAGGTCGCCTTTTGCTTTTTCAGCATAACTGAAAAAGAATGCAAATCCATCGTATTGATCAAAACAGGTAAAAATGTCCTACAATTATAACATAGTCTTTAACCTATTAAATATTTTCAATATATTTTGAAATAATTGCATATTAATTACAAAGTTTAAGTTAGTGTAAAAATTTAGTTGTTTTATGTCACCTGATTATGTCTCCGTCAATGATTAGGTTTTTGCAAACAAGTTGTCTGTCCAGCAACAGCTGAAAACAAAATATAACGCGAAATAAGTAATGATTAATTGTATAAATTAAAATATAAACACACTTAACATATACAATATATTTTGATACCGTGATGATTAGATAAGTCGTTTAAAAAATACAAATAAAAGCTACAACACACTCAAATAATATAAGATACTTACTTGATTTGTTTGTGAACATTTAGCCTTTGCCACCGGTGTTGCTCTGTTTGCTTTTACTGTTTCTTTTCTAAGTGCTGATTTATGAAAAAGGAAGAGAAACAAATTAAATACCATAGCTTACAAAGTAATTATAAAAATGCATATTAACACTCGAAATAAGACTACTGTATAGAATTGAAAGAAAAGCCGTTATATTAACCAAGAATGTATAAAACAAATGTAACTTCTGAGAACATGTTTTATATTAGGCTTTAATTGATATGACACACATTATAAGTAAAAAAAATTCATCCTGTTTAAACATGTATCATCAAAAATTACTATGAAAGTAAGAAACTTACCGGCACCAGATTCATTTGGCTTATGCAAAGCTCCTAGTTGTTTACAAGTTTTCATCAATTGTTCGAGATTACAGTCACGCGTGAAGTCGTATTTTTCGATCGTATTGTTCGCTTTGATTCTTTCTAGCTGGTCTCGGACGAGATGAAGATTTTGTTTGTATGACAAGGAACTGATGAACAATTTGTAAGGCTGATCAGCTTCTGATTGTAATGTGTCTCTCATACCATTTGTTTCATCAACTAGGCTTTTATTTTCTTTTTCAAGGTTTTCGATCTTTGTCATGTCTGCTGTCATGATATCATCTCCATATTTAAGCATGTCATCAGCGAGTTCTGTGATATGTGAAACCATTTCATCCCTAAACAATTTCACTTCAAGAGCAAACTTTTTGTTGACATCTTTTACATGGTCCTTGTTACGCCTGATGCTTCCTAACAGAGATTTTGCTTCATTTTCATATGAATCTATATCCTTTTTCAACATTTTGAGCTGTTTACCGTCTTTATATCCGTCGATGTGTTCAGGTATATACTCTACTTTACAGGTTTTATGCGAAATTATCATACAATCTCCGCAACCAACTTGGCCATGTTCGGGGCAGAAAAATTTAATAGGCTCGTTTAGATGTTTAGTACAATCATCAAACGTTGGTGTTTCACCTTTATTAGATGCTGCCGCAACAGATGCAGCAAGTCTATGCTCCCGAAAAAGCTTCCATTGTTTATGAGTATCAAAACATCTTTGACACATTTCTTCTTCACATTGTGAACAAAAACCATCCGAGTATTTTGATGCCTTACGTTGCTCACAAGGTTTACAATATTTACGAAGTTTCTTTCCCGAAACCTCCATATTTCAACACTCGACTTATCTGAAAAATAAACAGTAGTAACAAATCCATATAAAAGCTAGAAACATGTTTTTTACATTTTGTAGTTTATAAACAAAAGTAGCATGATAGTCTTTGACTGCTTGCTCATCTGATCTTCCTTGCTAGGAAAATGGCTTGTTATTTGTCCAATGCAGTAAAAAGTCACTATTTTATTATTAGATAAGGTCATTCTGAAGTAGCGCTTTGTTCTATTAACATCTAGTAGAATTTCCTTTGACAATAGGTTGGCTTTACAGAATGCGAAATTTATTTTATTATCTGAGTCTGTATAATTTGGTTTGTTTGTAAAAAAAAACAATTGTTCACAATGTGTATTATAATAACAATCTTCAAATACTAATATAAACAAATATTTTGACATCTTATCGAACGAGACCAGGAACTCATTCTGAAGGAATTTATTATTAATCATAAGATTATCATTGGTCAGGTTTCTGTATTAAATGTTGTACGTATTATCTATCAAAAACATTTTTTCTTCACAGCATAAATGTGCAGAAAACAATATTAAACGACTTTGCAATCCTACCTTATACAGTATTCTAACAGTTACAACACATTGTTAAATCAAGTGTCAGAACTAAGAGCATTCAAGCTAAAACAGAGCGAACTTGAAGTTTTTTATAGAAACGGACTGAATTATCAGTGGTTTTAAAAGAGGAGTAAAAAATATTAAAACAAATAATCAGGCGAGCGTTTCACTAATATTTCGTGAGTTTTTCGTATTTTTTACGTAAATTTGGACATACGCGAAACGTAAATTTGCGTTCGTTGCATTTCACTAAAGAGAACGTGCAATTTACCCCAGTAATAAGTGAGCGCAACCTAACGTTTAAACTTACGCAACTGCGTAGCTAAAAACGTTTAGTGAAACACAAATAAATAAGTTCTTGCGATTTAACTAGAGATATAACGTAAGTACGTTAAAGAAAAGCACCACTAGAATGTAATGTGTGTTCCTTATTTCAGGGCCATGCCACCATTAGCATTATTGACATAAAACAAAAACTCATGTTTTTTTTTTAAAAAGTCTTAATACTTGAGTGGTATTCATTTCTGAGTTGTCATAAAAAGGGTTTCCACTGAGTTTATTAATGAGAGATATACACATAAAATAGACGATCTGAAGAGATGTGTACTTAAGTTATTCTGTTTGAAATGTTTACTTTATTACAATTGAGTTGTCATTCGTTGGGTAGACGTGAACGGTAAGTGACACACTTTTCAATTTTACAACCAACATTATTGTCATCCCGTCCATTTCCTACCCCTTTCCTTTTTGTCCTTTTGACTGAATGTGTGCATTTTTTACTTCAATGTTTATTACTCTGTTTATCTTATTATAAACATTAATACAAAATTAATCAAAAACTTGTTTCCATGAACTTTAGATGCTATGTAGATTTTAAACATTTAGGTAAAGTTTATAAATGATGTGATACCATGTTTAAACAGACTTTCCTGACAATAAATAAGTTTAAATTAGTTTTATTCATATACCATGAGGGGCTTAACTTATCACTATTATTATGATCTTATAATACACATAATTGTATCAGTGACGCCTGGAATATTATTGACACATACGTATCAACCAATGGAATATATACTTAAATACTAAATATATACTAAAACTACAAAAAACTATTCAAAGCAATCAGCCAGGGTATATAGGTCGCTATGATCAATGTCTGTAGAGAAATATCAAATATCGTTGTATAATAATATTAATCGTTAAAACGTGATTCCAATCTCAAATAAATGAGCACAGAACCATAATCGTATGATCAGTTATATTTACTATTGTATTTAGAAATCTGATATATTTTCAATTTAAATATTACTTTACCTATCCTGCCGCAAAATCAGTAAACCGTTTCTTATTGAATCTTTCATTATTTGAAGAAACCCCAATATATTTCTATGCAAAATGACTTACGGAATTTCTTTAATAAGAAAGTCATTTTGCAGTTATCATTTTTTTTTATTGTAAGTACATAATGTAATGATTTTTTAACATTGAAAATATTTTTCTGATAATGAATGAATAAGTGTTAATT